>NC_047519.1:5367420-5525016 GCF_902827115.2 Pseudochaenichthys georgianus | reverse complement strand
GCTGTCCGTTCTTTGAGAGAAAAGTCTCTCTCGCTGGAACCGGGGGCGGTGGCTGCGGCCGCTGCTGCTGCGGCGACCGCGGTGTCTCGGTCCCGTGCTCGCTGTTCGTCTGTACTTGTTCTCGATCTCCTCCTCGGCGGTCTCGTTGTTCTTCTTCTCCTCGACCTGCTCCGTCTCCTTCTCCTTCCTCCGTCTTCTTCTTCTCTTCTCTTCTTCTTCTTCTTCTTCTTCTTCTTCTTCTTCTTCTTCTTCTTCTTCGTCGTCCTCCCCTGGACCGCAGTCTTTGTCTTTGTATCCATCGTCTTCTTCTTCGTCTCTACTCTTCGCTTCTTCATCATCGTCCTCTTCTTCATCACCGCAATCCTCTTGTTCCCTCCTCCACCCTCACCCTCTGGACCAGGTGTCTCGCGAGCCCGCGCGTGTTCCCCCCGTGCCCTTCTTCTTCTTCTTCTTCTCTTCTTCTTCTTCTTCTTCTTCTTCTTCTCTTATCTCCTCCTCCTCCTCTCCTCCTCCTCCTCCTCCTCCTCCTCCTCCTCCTCTCCTCCTCTGCCCCAGCTCGGTGGTTAGCCCCTGGTACGTCTCCCGAACTCTGCGCCTCGGCTCCGGGTTGCGGCCCCGCGTCTCTCAGTGCCGCGCTCTGCTCTTCCGTTCTTCTGCCCGTTGTCCTTGCGAAATCCGCTCCTCCTCCTCCTCCTCCTCCTCCTCCTCCTCCTCCTCCTCCTCCTCCTCCTCTTGTGATCTTTGACCTCGTCCCGTACTCGAGCGCGTCCTCCTCTCCTCGAACCCCCTGCCCCGGGGCTCGTCTTCTCCGTGTTCTTCCTTTTCTTTTTTTTCTTCTTCTCCCTCTCTCCTCGGACGAACGATCCGTAGAGTCCTGAGCAGCTGCGTTCGCGTAAAGCTTTCCTAGGACCTCTCGAGCGGTGAGGAAACGCGCGCCATTGCTCCCCGAGGCTAACGCGAAGCGTCGGCGTGCGCGCCCCGCCGCGTTAGTACCGCCCCGCGCATCCTTTTCCACCGAGGGGCCGGGTCGCTCGGACCCCAGAGGGTCGCTGCGGCAGGTTGGCGGTGCTGGTGGTGGCGGTGAACGGCGAAGGCGGTGGTGAAGGAGAGAGGAGGGTCTCGGACCCGTGGGGCTGCGGAGGAACTGCGGGGAGAGCTAGGCTAGACGGGACGGGGTGTTGGCCGCGGTGCTGCTGCTGCTGCTGCTGCTGGTCGGCGAAGGAGGGTCGCGCGGACCCCGGGGTCGCTCGGACCCGTGAGGCTGCGGAGGGAAGCTGCAGGGAGAGCTAGGCTAGACGGAACGTGGTGTTGGCCGTGGTGCTGCTGCTGCTGCTGGTCGGTGAAGGAGGGAGGAGGTCGCTCGGACCCGGGGGTCGCTCGGACCCGTGGGCTGCCAAGGGAAGCTGCGGGGAGAGCTAGGCTAGACGGGACGGGGTGGCGGCGAAGGAGGGAGGAGGGTCGCTCTGACCCGGGGTTGGCCGCGGTGCTGCTGCTGCTGCTGCTGCTGCTCGGCGAAGGAGGGAGGAGGGTTGCTCGGACCCGAGGGCTCTCTGACCCGGGTTGGCCGCGGTGCTGCTGCTGCAGCACCTGCTGCTGCTCGGCGAAGGAGGGAGGGGGGTCGCTCTGACCCGGGGTTGGCCGCGGTGCTGCTGCTGCTGCTCGGCGAAGGAGGGAGGAGGGTCGCTCGGACCCGTGGTTGGCCGCGGTGCTGCTGCTGCTGCTCGGCGAAGGAGGGAGGAGGGTCGCTCGGACCCGGGGGTCGCTCGGACCCGTGGGTCTGCGGAGGGAACTGCGGGGAGAGCTAGGCCAGACGGGACGGGGTGGCGGCGAAGGAGGGAGGAGGGTCGCTCGGACCCGGGGGTCTCTCGGACCCGTGGGGCCGCGGAGGGAAGCTGCGGGGAGAGCTAGGCCAGACGGGACGGGGTGTTTGCTGCGGTGGTGCTGGTGGCGGTGAAGGAGGGAGGAGGGTCGCTCGGACCCGTGGGCTGCGGAGGGAAGCTGCGGGGAGAGCTAGGCTAGACGGGGTGGTGGTGGTGGATGCGGCGGTGGTGCTGGTGGCGGTGAAAGGAGGAAAAGTCGCTCGGACGAGGAGTCGCGGACCCCGCCCGCGGCGGCGGAGGAGGAGGGTTAGAAGGGACCGGAGGCTGAGGACGAAGGGGCGGGTCGCTCGGACCCAGAGGGCTGCGGACCGGGTGGCGAAGGATGATGGGGGAGGAGGACGAGGAAGAGCAGGATTAGGAGGGTCGCTCGGACCCCGAGGGGCTGCGGAGGGGCGATGTGGAGAGCTACGCGACACGGAGGGTCCCCCTGACCCGAGGGACAACGGGAGGGTTAACCAAGCGGGCCCGCTGGCTGTACTTGGTAGCACCCGCGTAGGTAACGCAGTAACGAAAACAGATATATCTAGTATCTGGAGAGGTTGCCAGCCACCGTGGATATCCGTTCCGGGATAGACGTTTCGCTAGTCCCACTGCTGTTACACTCCATGCGGTGGAGAGACTCTAGATCCTCCCTCTGCACGTGTAAGACATCGGCTCTCTGCCACATATCCCGCAAGACCCGCACCGCGGTCTGGAGCCCGCTTCTCTCTTTGACCGGGACATCTTGCAGCAACCCAGTAGCGGGAGCACCTGCCACAACCAGGCACTCGAAGAGCACTATGGAAGCGTGTTCAGAGAACACGAGTTCTCTACGAACGGAACTGCTCATCTCCTATTTTACCGCCCGAGACGTGTTACAGAGTACAAGGGTATCCGGTGTACGCAGCCGTGGGTCTGAACGGACATGGAGCGAACAAGGGCTGAAACGAGAAGCGTGGCCGAACGGCTAATACACATGGTCGAGCTTCACAGTCTGTATCACGTTAAGACCCTGTGTTACGAGGACGCGCAGGGCGCACTCCAGTGGCTAGGGTGGACGGGCGTTGGATTTGACTTTGGGGAAGACGAGGACACCGTCACGGTACTCAAAAGGTTTGTGGAACTGAAGAAGCTCTCCGGCGTGGGTGTGGTCGGGGTGTTCGACGAACCGCAGATCCGGGGAAAGGATCGCCTGGTGGTACACGTAAAACGGAATGCGCACGCGGAGGGCGCGATCTGCAAGTACGACAGCATAGTACTGTTCCTGGTGACCCCGGGCCACGCGAAAGCTCCCCTCTCCCCGGAGCAATGTGAGGTGATACGTGACGCGCGTGCCATGCTATCGGATTCCCTCCTCTGTTCCCCGGGTTAGCAGCGTGTCCCTGGGAGCCAGTGGAACCCATCCCTCAGCAGCAGAGGCCCGTGATAGACGGTGTCCTGCCCTCGAGCTACGACACCACCAAGCCCCGGAACAGCGTCGTGACCACAGACAATTTCGGGAGGACGTACGTGCCTCTAAAGCGTACCAATCGGGGGAGCCCGTGGAGCGTGTACGCTGACATAACGGCAGACCACTAGGCATATTAGTAGAGTGTAATGTCCTCGCTGTTACCACCGTCTGCATGTCCAAGAACGTCCGTGCCTTTTATGCCAGGGTCCCTTTTGTCCTCACGAACGCTGTGGTACCCGCTCGGGCGCAGTTATAGCTCTCGCAGAGAGCCGGGTACGAACTGGACACTATCAATCAATCAATCAATCAATGTTTATTTATATAGCCCAATATCACAAATGTTACATTTGTCTCAGTGGTCTTCACAGTGTGTACAGAATATCAGTATGACAATACGACACCCTCTGTCCTTAGACCCTCACATCGTACAAGGAAAAACTTCCAAAGAAAACCCAGTTTAAAGGGAAAAATGGGAGAAACCTCAGGGAGAGCAACAGAGGAGGGATCCCTCTCCCAGGACGGACAGACGTGCAATAGATGCCGTGTGTAAATTGAAAAGATAATACATTTGCAACATAGGTAGTCCAAATGTTTGGAAATGCATGTGTGTATAATAGGAAGATGAATCCACGAGGATCCATCCAGGACCTATGATCCAGGACCACAGCCACGACTCAAGATCCAGCGCTCGCGATCCAGGACACAGGACCGCAGGATCATCCATGACTCCGGATCCCAGCGTATATAGACACCAAAAAGAAAGACATTTGGGGAAGCTGGGTTAATCGGAACATGAGAGTACACGGGTATAGACAGAGAGAAGGAAGAAGTAAGATGTCCCCGACAAACTAAGCCTATATCAGCAAAACTAGGGGCTGAATCTAATCAGCCCTAACTATAAGCTTTATCAAAAAGGAAGGTCTTAAGCGCACTCTTAAAAACGGATAGGGTGTCTGCCGCCCGAACACAAACTGGAAGCTGATTCCACAAATGTGGAGCTTGATAAGAAAAGGCTCTGGCTCCCATTGTACTTTTAAAGATTCTAGGAACAACCAACAACCCTGCATTCTTGGAATGCAATGCCCTAGTAGGACAGTAGGGTATAATGAGTTCTTTAAGGTAAGATGGCGCCTGCCCATTAAGGGCTTTGTAGGCGAGAAGAAGAATTTTAAATTCTATCCTGTGTTCTATAGGGAGCCAGTGTAAGGCAGCCAGAACAGGAGTAATGTGGTCCCTTTTCCTAACGCTGGTTAGTACACGAGCCGCAGCATTTTGAATCAGCTGAAGCGACTTGATTGACTTCTTGGTACTCCCTGATAATAAAGAGTTACAATAATCCAGCCTAGAAGTAACAAATGCATGGACTAGTTTCTCTGCATCGTTTTGAGGCAAGATATGCCTGATTTTTGCAATGTTACGTAGATGGAAGTAGGCGGTCCTTGAAATTGATTTTATGTGGGCGTTAAAGGATAAATCCTGATCAAATATAACACCAAGATTCCTTACAGTCTCACTGGAGGCCAAATTAATGCCATCCATAGTTAGTATGTCTTTAGATAATTTGTTTCGTAGATTCTTCGGGCCAAGTACAATAACTTCAGTTTTGGTCGTGTTTAACATCAAAAAGTTTAAGGTCATCCACGTTTTTAAGTCCTTAAGGCAGTCTTGAATTTTATTTAGATGATTAATTTCATCAGGCTTGATTGATAAATATAGTTGAGTATCATCCGCATAACAATGAAAGTTTACAGAATGATTCCTTATAATATTGCCTAACGGAAGCATATATAATGTGAACAAAATAGGTCCGAGCACTGAGCCCTGTGGCACTCCATGGCTAACTTTGGTTTGCGTGGAAGATTCATCGTTAACACGTACAAACTGAGAGCGTTCAGATATATAGGACCTAAACCAGCCTAAAGCAGTTCCCTGTATGCCAACTAAGTGCTCTAGTCTTTGCAATAGGATATCATGGTCGATAGTATCAAATGCAGCACTAAGATCGAGCAAACAAGAATAGAGACAAGTCCCTCTGTCTGAGGCTATTAGAATATCATTTGTGACTTTAACCAGAGCTGTCTCTGTGCTATGATGTGTTCTAAGCCCAGACTGAAAATCTTCAAATAAATCATTGGTTTTTTAAGTAATCACACAACTGTTTTGCGACCGCCTTTCTCAAGAATTTTTTGAGAGGAACGGAAGATTAGAAATAGGTCTATAGTTGGCTAAAACCTCTGGATCGGTTGTGCTTTTTTAAGAAGCGGTTTTATCACTGCTACTTTGAATGATTGTGGAACATAGCCTGATAATAAAGACATATTCATAATATTTAATAAAGAAGTGCTAATTAATGGAAAAACTCCTTCAACAGCTTAGTTGGAATTGGGTCTAACATACACGTTGATGGTTTAGAAGAGAGAATCATTGAATGTAATTGTTCAAGGTTAATGGCTGAAAAGCATTCTAGTTTACTATCTAGTGTAATATTAGAACTTACGATTCCGGGAGCTGTTGATAACACTATACTGGTCGAAGGCAAGAGGTCATTAATTTTGTTCTAAGAGTAACAATTTTATCGTTAAAAAAGCACATAAAATCATTACTACTGAGTGCTAAGGGAATAGAAGGCTCAATCGAGCTGTGGCTCTCTGTCAGCCTGGCTACAGTGCTGAAAAGAAATCTTGCATTATTCTTATTCTCATCTATTAATGAAGAGTAGTAGGCTGCTCTCGCTTTACGCAGTGCTTTCTTATATTCATTGAGAGTAATATGCCAAATTAAACGAGATTCTTCAAGTTTAGTGGAACGCCATATCCTTTCAAGTTGTCTAGACTTTTGCTTTATTTTGCGGGTTTCGGCATTATGCCATGGAGCTAATCTATGTTGTTTTATTTTCTTCTTTTTCAAAGGAGCAACAGAATCTAATTTTATTCGCAGCGCATCTATAGCACTATCAACAACATGATCAATTTGGGGTGGTGTACATTTTGTATAAGTTTCCTCCCCTACATGCAGACATGCTATCGAGTTAAGTATTGGTTGAATCTCTTCCTTAAATGTGGCTATAGCACTAACAGATAGGTTTCTGCTGCAAGAGCTTTTGACTAATGCTTTGTAGTCTAGTAACAGTACTTCAAAAGTTACTAAGAAATGGTCGGATAAAGCAGGATTATGCGGTTCGACTAATAGTTGCTCAATTTCAATACCATAAGTCAGAACAAGGTCGAGAGTGTGATTATAACAGTGGGTTGGTTTATTTACACTCTGACAGAAACCAACAGAATCTAATATAGAGTTAAATGCAACAGTAAGGCTATTTTTATCATCGTCAACCATGAATATTAAAGTCACCTACGATAATTACTTTGTCTGTTTTAAGAACCAAAGTTGATAAAAACTCAGAGAATTCTGATAAGAATTCTGAATAAGGACCTGGTGCACGATACACTGTAACAAATAAGATTGGCTGCAAAGTTTTCCAGGTCGGATGCGTAAGACTAAAAACGAGGCTTTCAAAAGAGGTATAATTACATTTTGGTTTAGTATTGATAAGTAAACTTGAGTCAAAGATTGCTGCAACTCCACCTCCTCGGCCCGTGCCTCGAGCAATATGAGTGTTGACATGGCTGGGTGCAGCATTAAGCATTAAGTAGCTTTTTGGCAGACTAACCCAAGGAAAGGGCGTCCTCCTTGGATATGATGTATATAACTAGTAAACAAGCCTACCGCTTCCATTGTTTTATCCACATCTTTCCCAACTGAGACATCAGCTGGATGAGGCTGAAGTTGCTCCTCTTTCTAAAAAACAAAAAAACTTCAAATGTTCAAAATACAAGGGACTATTGCCATGAATACCATACTTTTAGTAAAGTATGCTATTTTCAACATATTCTTTAGTTTAAGGACTGTCCTCCAACATCGTCCTAAATACTGATACCACGAGGAAGAATAAATGCAGTAAATATTGACAAAATACATATATATTTAAATATAGAGTGGTGAAACAAATAATGAAATTGAAGCTTTAGTGTGAGGCTGCGGCCCCACGAGGACGAATTCGGTCGTTTGCGTTACTGTTTAGTGTCATATAGACCGTTCGGCCGCACGAGGACGACCGAATATGGCACTAAACGACTGGGAAACGACAACGGGTCCCAAGGTGGATAGAAATGCATACGCCACTCTCTGGGGGGTCAAACAGCTCCGTGTGTGCGCCCTATAGAAGAGGCGAAGTCCCTCCCTTTCCGGGAGCCTCCATGGGACCCCGGAAGCGTAAAATTATACATTGAAGTCAATGGAGAGAGAAAGGTTATCTTTTGATCCCATTTGAATTGTGCCACGAATGACACATATGATGTTTGTCAATTTAAAAGAATATTTTGCAAGTCAAAAAAATTAAAATGTGTCGTAAAAACTGTGAAGTTACACATTTTTTTGTGTGAAACCGCTGAGTGAACTACAGGTCTCTTGGTCTCGCACAATACGCGTCACCATCACAAAGATGGCCGTCACGTTAGCAAATGTCACCTGTTTCTTTCAGAATGAGAATAAAAGTATAAAACGAGGTGACTACAAGTCTGGACACGTTGAGAGCTGTACATACACGAAAGGGGAGTTATTCGGTTCTGTAAGAGCAGCGGGACCGGCTTTACAAGATGTTGGTGAGTAATATGAGTGCAATGTGTAACGTTAATGTCAGCTAGCTAACATTAGCTAACAAGGTACACTAACGTGTTTTTGTTTCAGTAACTAGTTTTCTCCTTTAGAACTTCGTGGTCTCTGTGTGTGCTGTGGATAACATTAGTGTTCACAAGAACAAGGTATACTCCCGTGTTTTGTTTTAGTTGCTCTTCAGATTGAAACGGACAGTTTTATATCGACTATACTGTATGTGTGATCTCCTTTTACATCTCGTTGTGTCATTTGAGTTTATTTGCTGTGTGTAGATTCAAGGGTTTTGGTTATCTTGTCAATTTGTTTGGTTATCCAGGCACAGCTGTGCGTGACTCCCTCGGGTACACTGGTATGTGTTTTCCTAATGTAGAGAGCATTGATTAATTAATAAACTACACACTGAGTCTAGATCCTGACCAAGTCCTTTTTTTATTGTTGATCAAATGTTTTTCAAAAATGTATTCATACACATTTAGAAAAATACAATGTACAATCACAACCAGTACAACACAAATTACAAAAAATACAGAAAAAACAAACAATAACAACAATCAGACAAAACTACTGTATGGAAAAATAACCCCTCCCACCCCAGATCCGGACCATCCTTGTATTATTGCTCATTCAATCTATTATAGCATGCTAACAAACATGGTACTTACTTTATTTGTACAGATCTGCATGGGAGGCGATGGCGCGATGCAGAGCGCTGTCTGTGATTGTGCACGGGGGATGTACAAATGCAGCCACGCTGCAGCATTGGCAATATGTGCCATGTGGCAGATCAGCTCCACAGATGTTGAGTGCCAGTGGAGGAAGCCTGGCACTTCCAAAGTAGTCCAGCCGGTGTCTCAAAACTTTACCAACAGTGAGAGGAGGACATACAACCCACTGGCCAGAGACATCGCCAACTCAGGATGTAGACTGGTTCAGGTCTGCACTGAGGGGCGCACAGTGTGCATGGCATGGCTTCACCTGAGCCAGAGCCGCGGCCTCAACATCAGGCCATTGTCACCGTGCCGGAGCTGGTGAGGGGTCGGGGCTTGAGGCAATTCTTGCCTCAATGCGACTGAGCAGAGACCAGCAAGCTGCCATCCAGACAGCGCACCGGAGGACAGCGGACAAAGTGGCAGTTACACAGGCGGGGCAGGTTGACAGCCAGGCAAGTTTGGTTCTGTGCATGCGGTCGGTGACGTTCATTCCACTCCATGCGCGTCCCTCATGAAGAGGGTGGCTCGGGGGGTACAACTTGGACGAGGTCATGGCTGTCAAACTGGGGGGTTTTTAAAACGAGGCCGAAGGGGGTTGAAGGCTTTTGTGCAGGCCTCTCAGGAGACAGTGTTCGAGTCTGGTCTCTTTGTGGAGTGAGTCGGGGTTTTGGGAGCATCCCCCGATGACTTGTGCAGCCATCTGCCCTGCTGGGAGGTGGAAGTGTCCACCATCATTATATAGGATATATATATATATATATATTGTATCAATATCTGTAAATTGTATAATTTTATTTGATTTAAAAAGTATTTTTGATCTCTGTCTATAAACACAAACTGAGTAAGATTGACAATAAAGTTGACTTTGAAAAAATATATATATTCTTTATGAAAATAGTTGACTGTTGGAGAAATGAATCCAAATGAAACGTTGGACTGAACTACAACTACGCCTTTAAATCTCTACGGACTGTTTTTCAGTGGGATGGCAAGTTCCTATCTTTAAACATTTATTAGTTTTTTCTCAGAACAGATTTGATTTCTGAAGTTAATTTAACTTAACCATGTAAGGTCATTATTAAAAAGGTACAATCAATTTGTTTAGGGTTGAATAAAATAATGATAAACATTTCATTTGGATAATTTACTGACAGAATAAGAAACTCAATGATGCTCTACTCACCTGTTCCTTTTTATAAAGTGAAACAGTTGAAACGATAGATTTTAGTAAACTTAAAAACAACCTTCTCCAAAAGCTATCAAGGAATATACCTAATACTTGTTTTAGAACTTTATTACATATTTTTATATAAATAGTTTGAGTGATCCATAATTGACAGAAGCTTGTGTTTACACTGACCTGTCACTCATATATTAATGTCTTTGTAACTTCAGTAAACCACGACCTCACTCATTTCTTTCATCACGGTTCAGTAAACTAAGTGACACATGAACCAGTTTAATAATTATAATAACGTAGGATTGCAACTCTTTGAAACTGTAGGTGGCTCTTAAAAGAGCCGTTGTGTTTGGGTGTGCTGGTCTCAGGTCAGTCTAAGCCCTCTCTCGCGGATGCGGCGGGCCAGCTGGATGTCCTTAGGCATGATGTTGACCCTCTTTGCTTGGTTCATCTTACTGGGGGGCAGCTACATGGATGTCGGTGCAGTCCACAATCATTGTGCAGTTGAAGGCAGAATTAATGTATTATCGACTCAGAATGAAGCACAACTTCATGTCATACAACACATTGACTTTATTTGTAATTGTGTACAAAAATAAAGCATTGATTAGCAAGCAGGACCTGCAGGAACAGAGCACGGTGATGGATGGAGCTGGGAAGAGAGAAGAATAAAGAAAACAGATCAACTTCATTATCGGATATTAAAAATTCAATTTCAAAACAAGTTGCCGCTCCTACAGTTTTCTAGTATGTAAAGATGATTTCACTTGACCTATGCACAATATCACACTCAATACATGTGTGTCTCTGGGGGGTGCATTGTGCCTTTGATGTATATAAATAATATACCATAACCAAATACTATTACGTACAGTGGAAATCAGGTTGCCAGAGCAGGTCAGTGTGCATGTTCCTCAGGGTCTCAGCAGTTACAGGTGAGGGAAAGGAAACAAAAGAGAAAAAGGTCAGTAACAACACTTTGAAGTAACAACACTTTGAATAATTATCTCTTTTAATAATGTTCTCTCAGTAATCACTCAACTACTGTCTTTCCAACAAACAGATTGACTCACTATCATCACGATGAAACACGTCCAGAAGAATGGACCACAGATGGAAATTAGCTATTAGCTATAATCTGGCATATTGCATCTCTTCTCTTTGCTGAGATTAATGTTTTTGTATGCATGGTCCTTCTATAAATAAATACATGTCATGCAAAGCTGCCTGCCTGCCTTCCTTCCTTCGACTCTCCCTGAACTGCCTGATCTTTTAATGTTCAATGTTAACCATTTGAGCAGATAGCATTAAGTAGAAAAGATCGCAGATGCTAATCTGCCGTTAGCCTACCTCCCACCCCCTTAGCACCTGGCGATAGGTTCCTCTTCAAATGTTTCAGAAAATACTTAACATCATGACTACTCTTACTGTTTAACATTTGGGTTCACTTCATGTTAAGGCTAATACAAATGACAAGGCTAAGTAATGTGATGCTAACTAACGTGCTCGCTACTAGCTATGTAGCTAGCTTGACTGTGTTCCAACTTCCATGCACAACATGTGTATTACCTGAGATCTCTGATCCAGCGACTCCTGGTCCTTTCATCAGACGGGAAGCGATAGAACGAGCTATGATCTATAAGTATGATCACTTATGTGATTGCAACCTGGTACAAAGCACACAGGCATCTTGTAAAAGTGAATTTATTTTTAGCAATCTCTTATTTATTGGAGGGAATAAATCAGTTATGAGATCTTCTTCTTCGCTTTAATTACGAGTCGCTCGCAACCACTTGGAGCATTATCGCCTGTGACATCACTTATGCGAGCCAGAATGGGATTTGGGATTTGTAGTCTTATATTTCAACAGTTTTACGACAAAATGTGACTTTTTTGACATGGAACTTATTGTTTAAGATTGACAAACATCATATGTGTAGTTCGTGGCACAATTCAAACGGGATCAAAAGATACGTGTTCTCTCTCCATTGAATTCAATGTTAATTTTTCGCTTCCGGGGTCCCATGGGCCGGAAGTAGATGGGCGTGACTTCGCCTCTCTATACGGACATTTTCAGATCACTGATAGTGATTGCGCAATAGCCCCGCCTCTCCCCACCTCTTCTGCTCACCTCCGCTTACCCCGCGCCAGTGCTGAAGTGTTTCGCCACCAACAACAACAATGGCGGATCGCAGAGTTGCTATCGTGCTCCGGACGCTATTGACCATGCTACAGTTATTTGTGCAACATCTACAGCAGGGGTGCCCAACCAGTCGATCGCGATCGACCGGTCGATCGCGGGGAGATTCCCAGTCGATCGCGAGATGTGTCTAAAAATAGAACAACAATATTCTGTTTTATCGTTAATGTCCTATAACATAATCTTCCTGTGCCAGAATAATGCACTTAAACGCATCAAAGCTTTGTGATTGGCCGGCGTGACCCCATGTGTCGGGGCGTGGCTGGTGGGCAGTGGGCAGTGCACTAGTTCGCTAACGTTGTCGGTGTCAACAGGAGTGACAGTCCGCACACACACAAGACCGCAATCATGGCAGAAGCAAACCATATATAATTTGCACTCTTAGTGGGAGGATGATTATTTTTGTATCTATTACAATTCAAAGTTCATCTGTCTCATCTGCAATGTGAGCGTGGCTTTATCGAAGAAGGGTAATTTAGGAGCGGCATTTCAAAACAGTGCATAAACGCTACGAGACGGAATTCCCTCCTAATTCTGCCCTACGCTCCAAAAGGGGAGGGGCCTGAAAGGACAGCCAAATGCACAGCAGTCCATTTTCACCAGGCCAACAACAAGAGCAAGGCTGCTACCATAGCATCTTATCGTGTCAGTCACGTTCTTGCGAAACACATGAAGTCTTTCAAAGACGGCGAAGTTGTGAAAGAAGCATTCCTGGAGGCTGCCGATGCGTAATAAAAATAACAGTAGCATTTCAACAGGTTTTTGATATAATAAAAACTCAAGTTAGATACCGTTATTAATCAGCTGTGAGTTTGAGTTTGTTTGAACTTATTCATTATAATTATTGTACAAAATGGTATAAGAATGCAAACTTAAATTGATTATAGTCTATTATCAATTCAGGTTAAGAAACAAGTGTTGCTTGCATCCTATTTTAAAGGCATTTATTTTTATAATCTACTAAAATGCTACAAAAAAAGGGTTTGATTCTATTAATTTTGTCTTTTTTATTGCACTTTGGCAGCAGATTCCTGTGTAGCTTCAGATCTGAGTTGTCTTATTAGTAAGCCTAATTCATACTTTTGTAGCAACACTATTTTTATATAATGGCAAAGAAAGGGTTCAGAGTATTTTCTTTTTTTCCTGTGTCATATGTGGCAGCACTGTTCAATGTTTCTTGAAAACATTACCCACTGTAGTATGTGACGTGTGAATACATACTCCAACTCGGTATCAACAATACTGTTGTGTAAATTCAGTAAAATACTACTTATGTAGATTAGAAAGAGGTAAGATAAAGGATCTGCAGTATTTTATGAAGTAAATCGTACAAATGTCAGTTTTATACAAGTAGAAGTGTGTATTTACCTGGTAGTAGGCTGTCAGTAATGGCTACGCCTCTCTATTTGGACTGGTAGATCTCGGCAGACTGGCAACTTTAAAAGTAGCTCTCGGTTCAAAAAAGGTTGGGCACCCCTGATCTACAGCAATAATGATGAGGCAATAGCCCCGCCTCTCCCCACCTCTGCTGCTCACCCCCACGTCAAAGTAAACTGCACCCTGAATTCAGATTATTTATCTTTCTCTCGCGAGTGAAATCTAATCTGACAGGACGGAGACACGCGGCTCTGCTCACCTGCAGCTCCTCCCGCTGCAGCAAAACACACACTTCAAGTCAGATCGTCACCCTTAGCTATTTTAATTACCTCTCAAACTCCCTAAACTAGTTATAAATATGTTTATTTTTACAGTCGGCCGGGTCACTTATTACTGGATGAGCTGCTGCATGAGACAGACACTGGCGCTGTCCGAAGAGAGGGAGGAAAAAGAGAGGCTCCGTGTATTTTATCATTATATTATATAGAGTCGTTATTCATTTGTTTTAAAGCTCAATAAATAACAAAGAAGACCTTTGACCGGCACTTTTATAATTTTGTCCGGAAGATTTCAACTTTAATACACGCTGACTGGCGAAAAACTCTGCCCGGTTCCCTCGGCCGCCACCGCGGAGAATAAACAGAAGGGCAACCATGACAACCTTCTTCTTCGCTGCTTTTGTGGAGGAAGTTACAGCGCCACCTACAGGCTCCTGCATATGTACTGCAGCTTCTCCAGCGGTTGGAGCTAAACGGAGCGGTCTCGTGTGGGCAGACACTATCCGGATAATTATTGCATGTGGACGGAAGCCGTTTGCGATTGCGTTTGCGTTAATCCTATGCGTTTAGCCGTTTTCGTCCTCGTGGGGCCGCAGCCTGAGAGTAGATACAAATACAACTTAAATGAAATAGATTGCAATGCAAATCTGACCTCCGTGATGTCATCCAACTTCCTCTTCCTCATTCTGAACACTGGAGGCACCTCACCTCGCAGGAGGGCTTTAGATTTCTCTGTCCAGTGGGCAAACATTTTGCCATGACTCAAATAAAAAGGGTTAAATAAAGAAACAAATACAGGTACTGTTGGTATAACATTGTGTTTTTTAACCATTTCAAAGTTAATCTGACGTCAACATTTTAGTGGTCTCACCTTCCGAGGTCGAAATTCTCCATTAGCATGACACACCACCATTTTTGCAAAGCTGGCATGTCAGTCTAAAAAAGGAAAGAAATATATTATCACTGTATGTCAGATTAAATGTCATAATGGGATTTTGAGTTTACTTTAAATTACCAGATCAACTTACAATAGTGAAATCATAGGGTGCATCTAGTATGGTGTAAAGGGCATACTATGAAAGAAAATATATAATTTAATGTTATTATCTTAAAAACAACAGAGAATTCAATCAGACCAATAATGTAGCCTACCATCAACATGAAGATGCCACAGTCATTCCCATACAGTTGCCTGGGGAAACCCTAGCATGTCAGAAAGCATTTAGTTGTTTTGTTATGGTTTGACATTTCAGTTGAATATAAATTATACAAATGGTATACTATTACCTCTATTACCAAACCAGTCGTCTCTTTCCACGGTCCAGGATGTATTGACTGTGAAAGGTTTCTAGAAGGAAAAACACAGCTGTATGAAGATCTAAACAGGTCGCTATCAAAATGATCAATATGGTCCTCTTTCATGCACAACACACACCATCAGAGGTGGCAAAAGTACACACTCTTTACTTAAGTAGAAGTACAGATACTTGTGTAAAAAAATAATTTGGTAGAAGTACTGATACAACATTTTACTTTAAAAGGTACAGGCTTTGTAATCACACTACAATGTAACTTTAAATGCCTATTTTCCTCAATGTACACGCCCCGGATTCCTATGACGAAAATAATAGAATGTCGCCAGTTGTCATGACTCACGTTATACTGCAACACCGTAACAAAAACACATGCTTGTACATCGGCACACACACACGGTTACTTAAGGTTTCTCACACAATGCCACTGCCTCGTAGCAAATAAGACATACCGGCTTGTCTCCATTTATCACAAACTTGTGCTCAGTTTCCCATGTCTCGGTAAACGAGTGCATTAAATTGCCTCCATCAACTTTTTTGTTATTACCGCTGATGATATTGAGACGCATCAGAGAATAACGGCATAGGTGGCCTATGATAAGCAAATGATATGCTCTGAAAGTATATATATATTATATCGATACATTTTGTTTTGTCTGCGAAACAATACATTTAGACTGCATTCATTGTTTTGGATAGTGCAAACAGGTCACGCACCTTACCTTACTAATTTGCAAAAACCATCAGACGAGTCGTTCGGTGGGCGGGGGAAAAAACGTGTTCGTCAGAATCGTCACTTCCTGTACTGACAGTGGAGGTGTCCTGACACTGGAGGTCTGCACCGGAACTGTCCTGACAGTGGAGGTCTGCAGGCAGACCCCTCTCGAGATTTCATGAAGTGAAGGAGGTGTTCCTTCTATAAAACAGCTGTGGGCAGCAGATACTGTGAGAGACACAGACATGAATTCATAGATCAAGGCAGACTGGTGCACACATTCTCCTGTTTTGCCAATCCGGTGCTTAAACTATAGCTCTACGCCCCTGGCTGAAATGTCCTTAACATGAAGTCCGAGTTCGACATTTTAATTCATGTCCTGCCAACACTGGCAGGACAGAAGGCGACACGCCCGTTCTAAGCCGTGTCCCTCACTCCTCACATCCCAAGCTGCATCCCCAAAAAGTGTATTATGTTGTTACATCGTTTCAGATGTGATGTTTCAGTGTGCTCTTGATACGCCATTAAAACAGTAAAAACACGTTCAGTTTCCTTTTGCTTTTTTGTGTCTCCTGTTCACCAAAACATAATAACATAATCTAAAAGTAATCTGATTACGTTACTTTTTTAAGACACGTAACTGTATTCGGATTACTTTCAGAGCCATGTAATCAGTAATCAGTAACTGATTACATTTACAAAGTAACCCTCCCAACCCTGCCCATGCCCCACACTCAAACACTGACCCCGTGCAGAGTGTGTGGACTAAAGTGTGGAGAGGCAGGAGGAGAGCAGCCCTCCAGCCCTGTAAGGGCCCAGCGCGCCCCTCGCCCATCCCGGGATCCTCAGAGGGCCCGAGAACAGCAAAGGTGCATTACGTCCGGGGAGGGGGTCAGATGCCAACTGACCCACAACCCCCCCCCCCTACCAGTCCTGTGTTGCCCCCGCAAGCACAGACGAGGAGAAAGAGCCCGACATGTCCAAGAGATAAAACCTTATGAAGGGGCCTGGCGTCGACCAAGACGCCGCTGTGCATATATCCTCCACGCTCACACCGTTGAATAAGGCTGTTGACGCAGCCACAGCCCGTGTGGAGTGCGCATTAACGCCCGTAGGCAGGCTCTCCCTGTCTGTCCGTAGGCATGTGCAATGCACTCGCAGAGCCAGCCTGCCAGGCGTTTCTTGGACAGAGCTTTACCGATCACACCGCCCCCCACACACAAGAACAGCTGTTTGGTGCGTCTAAGGGCAGCCGTGCGCTCCACATAACATGCTAGCGCACACACCGGGCAGAGGAGGTGCAGTTTAGCTTCCCTGGCCCCACCATTTCTTCCTGCACTGAGACACCTGAGTGAGCTGCTGAGGACAGCATTTGTTTGGTGTTTCATTTGATTCCAATAACCTACATATCTACAGGGAGGAAATTGTGTTCCAGTCCATCAAGCAGTCCAGCCAGAGGCCTGCTTTCACCCAGGGGATACTACGGAGGGACCGGAGCGCTTCCACGCTGCTGTTTTCGCCTGGCCTTTGCTGCTGTGCTGATTTTGCTCCAGGAACATCGCGGATACTGTGTGCTGGTCTGGGAAAACGGCCCATATCGGGATTCTGCTGTGCCTGTTAACTATTTTGGACTATGAGAAGATCTCTAGTCATTCTGAGAAGTCTACTGGATTCAGGTCTGTTCTGCCACCCGCAGTGGGCATCCCTGCAAAGGTTCGGATGTGTTGCTCAAACAATTACCGGTTGCCTTGTCACAGTCAATCTGCTCGACAAAATATGTTTGTCTTTTTTGTTTTCCTGCGATGATGGTTCTTCAGAACTGCTTCTTAAGCTCTAATCACACTTTCACAGACTTTTCCGGTGTTTCTAAATTAGATGACAATGTATGTGTGTCGTTTAACCTGTTAAACCCCGAGCCTGTTTTTCAGGTTTCAGGCTCGAAAATGACATTCCCAGAACAAATTACTATAACTTCACTTATAAAAGGTTTATATGAATAATTGTTGTTGTCAAGGCAAGGTTACATCTGTGAGTTGGATGTAGAAGTGTCAGAATCAATATAGATTTGTATGTGTCAGAGTAAATTCAGATGGAACATCACAAAAAAATGTAAATTCCTGTCTCCGCCTAAAGAAAACCGATTACTTATAGTGGAGACCAACCTTGAATGATGGGTTAGTAGCCTAAAAGCTTTAGGAATCCAAAGTATACCATATAATAAGTACCCTGTATCTAGATTGAGGCAAAACAAGTGACATTTGACCTTTTTAGAGAGGTTTATGAAAATAAAGTCCAGGCGGAATAAGCTTTGGGCACATTTGGGCACATTTGGTTCCATCAGTGCCATTTGACCTTTTTCAGGTACCAGACTATAAAAATCATTGTATTACATTGAATCATCTCTATAGGTATGCATTCCACCCACATTTTGTTTTTTAAATGTTACAAATATTTTTGGGTGTGTGTGTGCGTGTGTGTATGTGTGTGTGTGTGTGTGTGTGTGTGTGTGTGTGTGTGTGTGTGGTGTGTGTGTGTGTGTGTGTGTGTGTGTGTGTGTGTGTGTGTGTGTGTGTGTGTGTGTGTGTGTGTGTGTGTGTGTGTGTGTGTGTGTGTGTGTGTGTGTGTAGCTGTGTGGGTATGTAAGTGTAGCTGTGTTGTAACTGTACCAACGCACTATACAATACAACTACACTGTAGGTCATTGTGTGTAGGTGTACTTGCACAATAAAAAAACCCGGAAACATAGGTATTTCAAACATTTTACCAACACACTATAGGCATGTCAAAACAAACATTTTACCAACGTACTATACAATAAAACCACACTGTAGGTTTATTTTTTTTTAAATAAACACTTGCAAAATGTTATACCTACCTAAACTTTATACCTACCTGAATGTTCCAGTATTTAGGTCGTGCCACTCCCTGAAACAGTTCTTTTTGACAGTGAAGCACAGAGCGACCTGGCACTTCCTGCAGTACACAGGTGTCTTCACCCTTTTGAGTCCAGCATCTAGGCACCTCCTGCAGTTCTTCCTGACCTTGGTGGCATCTTCCCCATAATACTCGGGCATGCATGTGAGACGTGGAGGAGGGGGTGGTGGTGGTGGAGGAGGAGGGGGTGGTGGAGGTGCAGGGCCTTCAGCAAACTCCAACAATTCTGCAGCAAGCTGCTCCCTGAAAGTATTCTGGGTGTGTGGCTTTGTCCTGCTGGGGTCACACCTCATCTAACAAATGTGGAAGAGATTAGATGAATTCACTGGCTTATATTTATAGGATAATATTGGACTATAAATGAATAATATTACACCAAATAAATAAGTAACACATGTATATTCATTCACTGGCCATTCATTTAGAAAATGTAACTCCAAAAAGACAAGTAACACTATTTAGCATTTTGCCTAATCATTCCTGTAGCTTCTTGGCTAAGCTAGCACTGTGACGCAGTTCCACCAAACACATAATTAATATACAAAAACAGAGAGATTACATACCTTTCCCGTGGTGGAAGTTCAACATCCGAGTCACTACTGTCCGGATCCAGGTCTGGCTGGAGGAGATCTTCATCATCCGACGAAGAGTCATCTGGTATGATCATATCTATCGTCAGCTAGCATCTCTAGCACCTGCTCTGTGGTGAAGCTCTCCCTTCTGGCTGCGTAATGCGTAATGGTGCCGGAGCGGGCATAGTTTATACTACGCAGGATCATATCTTTGGAACGCATTGGTCGATTTGGGTGATTGACACCTTTTCTGAACCGTTAGAGCCAATAGAATCGAGTGACAGTTAGTAAGTCCCGCTAAACACTTACGTCAAGTAGAGAGAGGTTTGCGTAAACAGCACGTGAGACAGCGTTAGCTCGGGACTGCGAAACGTTATACCTACTCTGCTGCCATGAATGTAATGATAGATTGTAAGGAACAATTCTAAAGTGACTAAGAGACATTGGATTAACCTTAAACAGCGGTTGTATTCCCTTGAACAAGAGCTTTGATCACAAAACAGCAACGGTAAGACATAATTATTGTTATGGTTTTGAAAACTGTTTTTTTTTCTTTCTCTGTTCTCGCTGCTAGCTCAGTGAGTGTGTGTCCTACAGTGATGATACTTATAACAAAAATAATCTGTGTATTATCAGCTTTCAGATGATATGTAGTTTGTGCAGAAAATATTAAGTTTTAAAGATCGTTTTTGCTAGTTAGTACCGGAAGTAGCATCTGCCCGTTTTAGCTAAGGGCTAATGCTAACGCTTCTTGTGAGACTTGTGTTTTGTTTCTGTAAAAATTGTTCATATTGTCAGTTAGCTGAGATTCTTCTCGTTAGTCTGGTATAACACATTAATAGGTTTTTAAATATTAAGATGTCCTGAGACACAGTGTTGTGAAACAAAAAAACAGGGTCCCTGTCAGCGGGGACCTTCGGGCTTAACAGGTTAAGGGCAGGGGCAGACTGGCCATTGGGTAGTTCGGGACGAATCCCGATGGGCCGGTACTGAAGTGGGGCTAAGTCACTAGCACCCCCGCCCCCCGTCGACAATTTACTAGCGGTATTTACTTGCGGTAGCCTACCGAGGTGGGCTGGCGGTACCGAAGTGGGCCGGTCGAGAGTCCCGGGCTGATTTGTAGTCCCAGTCCGCCCCTGCTTAAGGGCCTACACAGTTGCTGCCATTATTTTCCGGTTATTTTGGTGAGAGTAACTCAAAAGTAATATAAAAGTAGTGTAACTCATTACATTTCAGAAACAGTAATATTGTAATTTAACTTCTTACTTAAAAAAGACAGTAATAAGTCATATGTAATACATTTTGGAAGTAACTTGCCCAACACTGTTGAGGACTCCTCTGTCCTCGCGTCTCCTCCTTGTGTCTCTCGCTCGCATCTTACGGAGGTGGAGCTAAGACGCAAGGAAGGAACGCGAGCGAGGGAAAGGAGGAGTTGACATATTCAATTGAGACGAGCCTATAGAGAGTTTTGATAGGAAAATGGACTTCATCTTCAAGTCAAGGTAAGACCACCATTTTATTGAAAATGGGATCTATCCAATATTTGAATGATACAATTAAATGTTCTGGGTATCCTTCTGTTGAACTGTCTGTTTAAAATTAATCGAAGCATCAGACTAAAAAAGCTTCAGTAAATAATCTAATATTTTGATTTAGGTCAAAATATAATATTTGTAAACCTCACCAGCCATGAACTTCACTGCACGTCACTGCAGAAGCTTATATAAACAAGTTTTTTGTGCCCCACCACTTTTGTACATATAAAAACGCCACTGGTTATTATTATTATCATAAGTTGTGCTGCATATAGAAGATAATAGGCGATGTAACTGCAATAATGAGCTTTTGAAATATAAATACATTTTTACATCTGGTAAGCGCATGTCAGTCACAGTGCACGGACAAAGCGGTCCCTTCAGCAGAAATAACAGCAGAAGCTCCGGTGAGGATTCTTAATGTGTCGGAACAAGCAGCGAGGACACATACTGAGCATTTGGTTCATTTATTCTCTCAACACAGTATAACATAACTCACATCATAACGCAGAGTAAGTGTCACTTGTAAATGACACCAACAAAATAACTAAAAGACACATCTGTGAATGCCCCAATCTCACCTTGTGCAAATCACAAATCAATACTCACCTTTACAGAACTGCTTTTAATCTGCAATTAATGTGTGTTTTATATATTTTAATTGTGTTGTTTTGTATTATATTTTCATGAAATGTTACTCTGTGAAGTGTCTTTGAGTTTCCAGAAAAGTGCTCTATAAATAAAATGCATTATTATTATAAAAGTATTGATAATTTAAAGAGAAAGTGAAAATAGACACATTGTTTATTCAAAATAACGTAGAGCACATGGAACACTCAAAATGTTTGGCAAAAATACCTCCAAGCATTATGCCCTGATCATGGAATAAAAACAGGTTTTTTCTGAGGTCAGAATTATTATTTATTATTGGTCTATATGTATTTATATAAGGCTGGGCTACTGGCTGACTCACTGCTGCTTTATTCCTCTGACTGTTAAAAAGTTGTCTGGTTAAGTAAACTATGAGGCCTTCTAGAATATGTATATATATGTAATATCTTTACAAATTCAAAATGATCCTAAACTTTGGATTTAAAAACCAACAAGTTACTTTATTGATTAGGCACAGCCCCCGATTAAAGTGTAGGGGGTTTTCCAGCTGAAGCCACAAAGCACATGCAGAGCCCAGTGCGACTAATAGACTAATGAAAAATTACTCGACTCTGTTTCTCAAAGTCCTTCCGAGTCAGGTCCTTCAGAGGCTAGGCAAGAATCCTTCCTAGCAGTGTGCAGGTGTGCGTTATATGCAAGGCCCGCCTTAAATTGAGCGTGATTTGTTTGAAGACTCATAACTGATTTGCGAAGATCGAAGATGTACTTGAGTAACTGTATGTTTTCAAATGATCATCTCTCGAAGACAGAACCACAAAACTAACATAAAACGTTCTCCTTCTGTTTGCAGCCTTGACAAAGTCCTGGAGGATAAGCAGCCATAAGAACATCATAAAATCACCATCACCAATCAATCTGCAGGTCACCCTTGAAAAAGAGATCTTTTGATCTCAAGGGGCTTTCACCTGGTTAAATAAAGGCTACAAACAAACAAACAAACAATAACATTTGTATTCATATCATACATATATTGGTGCACATTGTAGCATAAACCACAAATATCAACAAAAGAGGCAAAGTCAAAACAAGGTTCATTTTAATTATTTATTTAGGTGCAAAACGCTCTAAGGTGTCATTCAAGCCGAATACTCCGCTTCTCTGGTGCGCACCAGACGACAGTTTGTTACATTGTTTCATTTTTCAGAAGTTTCGGTTTGCGTTCACACGGGCAAAACTCAACCGGACTAAAAACTTTACACACAAGTCATGTGCACATTTACTACGCCACTGAACATACTTCCATGTAAATGTGTACTGCCTGATTCAGCCATTTTCCGCCAAAGATTTGGGAAATTGGTCTGTGCGCAAAGAATTGTGGGTAATTTAAGACCGCCGTGGATACACATGAGCAGCCTCGAAATGTCCTCCAACGAAGGATTCAGTCCTCGGTAGAATTACAAGGATCCTGTACATTGAAACAGTCCTTCTGCGGGATTTGATGACGTAGCATCCTTGAAATAGTGGCTCTGAAGGATCCTTCCTTTACATTGATAAGCACCCAGCTTCAACCGACTTACTAGTATAGTTTAGTGGACTATTTGGTGGCAGCCCTAGTCATCTCTGCATCACTCTATGCCACATAAGGACACAGAATAGCATCCAATCCATGGTCAGAATCCAACATTGTAATAAAGCAGTAAGGTTTGATCAGGCATAAGGCTCCGGCTCCACATCTGAGGACTCTCTGAGAAGTCAGTGAGCGAAGAGAAAAGGAGAACAGAGGGGGGGGGGGGGGTCACATGCTCCTAAGTGCTTTTTGAAGATGGAGAAGTGGTGCTTTCAGGTACGTGTGGTGGAGGGGGGGGGGGGGATTTCCTGAAATTCCTAATGGATTCTGGTTAAGATGCCAAGACAGCAAGACTTGAAGGGAGGCCTGTTTGAAGAGTGTGAAATTGTGAAGAGCTGCACGGAGGAGAATGTCAGAGAGAAAGAATGAAGAAGCATCGGTAACATCAACAAAAGAACAAAACTAATCTAATTTGCCAGCTCAGATCAGGCATTTCAAAAGTGAGCATCCTGTTTAAATGCACTTTATACAATTGAAACACAAAGTGGCTTATTAACCCGAATGCATCAGTTACTAAAACATAACTAGAAGTTCATGAGACAAAAATCCAATGTAACTTTTACACTTTAAAATGTTATCTTGTCTTATGTTATTGTCACAACATTTTAAAATTCATTTGACTTTTTCTTTAGCATAGCTATTTAAAGTTATGTTGTAAGTATTGGCAAGAAATGCAGTGTTTTTTGAAGACTTGTGCTAGCTGGATTTGGATTTGGCAAAGCCTGAAATCAAAATGCCAAATCCTTCCTATTTTTATAGGAATTTGGATTTGGATAAAAATAGAAAGCAGGTGATTTGTACTTTTCCTTCAGAGCAGAATCGTTGGATACCTTCTCTCGTGAGATTCTTGATTCAGATACACCGCAGATGGGCTTGGAAGGAAACCCTGAACATCCCGACAGGAAATCAGAAACTTTTCAGCAGCGACTGATCAGTGTTCTCCAGGAAACAGTGACTGCTTGAATATGTGTTACCATTAATGGCAGATACAGAGAAACATGTACACGAGGGAAGTCTCTCATGTTTTTGTGCTGTGTGGCCTAAAGACCCTTTGGTGACACATTCCACCCTCCTCTAAAATAATAAGACAATATAAGATATATTTTATGAACCCATGTTGGGATTTTATTTCATTGCAGCAGCTTGTTAATGTATTGCGCATTATTATAAATAAAAAAGAGTAGAAAATAAACAATTATACATTCTCAAAATAGCAGATATAACAGAACTAAAAAAGTGAAAATATAAAAGTTGACCTTAACATAAAACTCTGTAAACTCTCTGACAAATAAAACACTATTGAAGAGCAAAATGACAGCTAAAACAATATAAAAGTAGGATATTATTTGAATTTAGTGTGAAAGAATGGCATATTCAATTCAATATGTAAAATGTACAGTGAGAAGGTGATGTGTGACAGAGAGTTATGGCAGTTGGCAGGAATGTTGTCCTGTATCTTTCCTTGTGACAGCGGAGCTGCAGAAGTCTGTTGGAGAAGGAGCTCCGCTGTCAGTCCAGCTGCAGGTCCAGAGGGGGGAGGGGGGATATCAAAATAGAGTCTGCTCATCCCCTTCTTGTACGCAGCGTCAGGGTTGATCCTCCAGTTAAGTTCGTTGTCTAAGTGCACTCCCAGGTACTAGTCGTCCTCTACAACAGCAACATCCTCTCCCAGAGTCGGGACCCCCTTGAAAACGACATGGTGCATGTCAAGGGGTTTATCAATGACCATCTCTCTGGTCTTGGCCACATTCAGAAGCAGATGATTTCTTCCAGTCCACTCTACAAAATCACCCACCAGCGCTCTGTACTCCTCCTCCCGTCCATCCCTTATACACCCTACCACTGCAGAGTCATCTCAACATGTCTGCAGGTGGCATGTATTTGTATTTAAAGTCAGTGGTGTATAAGGTGAACAGGAAAGGAGACAGCACAGTCAGTGTCAGTGTTTAGATAGTTCACTTTAGTCTAAATTATCTCAGTGGGTCTCAAATTGTTTGGTCCCCATTATGTAAAGAAGTATTTCCAAGGCACACGTTTATATGATCATTATAGTTCTAAAAAAATAAGAGAATACATGAAAAACAGTTATGAAATACTATATGACAGTATAACAAGAATACAGTTTAAAAGGAGAGTGATTAGTAAAATATCCATAAAGAAAAAGTTAATCTGTTTACAGTTCTGTTTCATATGGGTGTTGAGAGATGTATCCATAGATCTCTTCATGTTGCTCTCAAAGTGCACCAGATTGATGCTTTCAACCGGTGGAGCATGCCCCCGGACCCCCCTAAAGGATGTTAGGTCCACCCCCCACTTATAAAATAAAATGTTACCCCTGCTTACACCTATGCCGTGAGCTGATTATCGAGCCTTCATTTTAACATTCGCGGATATACTGTACTGTGTATGTGCGTGTGGGGAATGTTGCAGTAGAAAATTAAATTGTAGCGACCGGTACATTAATGGGAGACCGTACATGTTTGAGCAGCCTCCATGAAACGTCAAGTTACCCCACAGCACCCCCAAAAGAAAATCTCTGCATGATTACAAGCAGGATTACAATGTTACAATACATAACAAATAATGTTATACATATTATAGCTAGAATTCGTTATTCTTTTTGGTTCTCATTAAGGCTACTTATATTCTTTTTTATTTTAAATATATTTTTTACAGTTATTATCAATACAAAAACACAGTGTTTTGTAATGTATTAACCTAAATCAGTATTTGTTATCTATACTTTTCTGTAGGCCTATCATATCATTTAAGAGGACACATTTTTTATCCTTAAAGGTGGGGTAGGTAAGTTTGAGAAACCGGCTCGAGATACACTTTTTGTTATATTTCATGGAATGCTCTTAACATCCTGATAGCAATGAATATCTGAAGTGCTTTGACAAAAAATCATCTGTGGAAGCCGTAATACTGTAAAAAGTACAACCAATCATCTGAGCCGGCCCGGCTAAAATAACTGGATGGCCTACCTGCCTGTCAGCCTTCCATCTGTGCACAAACTTATCTCGTGCCCTCATTGGTCATGTGCGCGTTCGTGTGTGTTGGAGGAGGGGCTCTGTGAGGAAGTGGCAGATTTGTTCCGGCTGTGTATTTTCAAATTCTAGCGCACTCGAGCTGGTTTCTCCAAAATTACCTACCCCACCTTTAATATCTTGGTTTATTTTTTTTTACAAGGTCACATTGTTCTGTTGTCTTACATAAATACACTCACAAAGTAATCAGTTCCAATTACTAGTTACATGTAAAAAATAAGAAATCAGTAACCTATGGGTATTGTAATATAAAAGTGTAACCTGATTACTTTTCCGTCACAGAGAAAATAAATAACAACTGAAAGTAACCCTCCCAACCCTGGTGTTAGAGCAGCATTGCTGTGGCTCTGCAGGACGTGTGGAGTTTAACGATGCTGCCATTGCTTTTTTGAATGCAGTGATAACATCTCATCACATCCACCTCGCAGCTAAAACACACCTGTACGCTCTGTTTCAGTCCTCCCATCGACTGAGACTCAGTAAAGGCATCAAAGTGTTGCTGTGCTTAAAAATAGCTCGTTCTCTGCCTGAAAAAAAGGCAGCACTCTAACTCAATCAATACCTACGTTAAAGTAAGAGGCAGCCGAGTACACCTACGCAATTGTCTTTTCATGCAACATCAAAGACAAGTCCTTAATACTGTAAAACAGACCTAATGTGATTATTTCTGTGCCCTTTATGCTCAAATGAAAGATACATGCACACAAAGCATATGTAGAGCTGCAGTGATGCGCAGCAGATCAGCCCTCTTTGTGTTCTGTGCTCATGTTTAAGCCCACAATCTGATGCTGATACAGCGCACCGTAATGGGATAAGATGATCTATTCATGCCTGAAAGCCAGTGCAACATGTGAACACTTTATTTAGCGCTACACACAACGTTTGACACACTGATGTTAAATTGGATTTGTGTTGTACTGTACATTTCTTCTGTTTCTATAAACCCTGAAATATCATATGGGCCAAAAGTACATTCATGAGAATAGACCCTGATAATCTGTGACACGAGTCTCGGTCAAAAGAAAAACCAACATTATGTGTCACATGTACGGGACATTCAAATGGAAAAACTGTTGAGAACAACAGTCTTTGCCAATGCATTAGAGATGGGTGAGTCCCGATTCATCCGGATCATTAACCCGGATCCTAGTAATGAGCTGGTCGTGACGAGTCTCCCCTCTCCATTAACCCGAGTCCTTTGAGTCCTTCTCCTGGTGACGTACAAATTAAAACTATAACTTGCGTCACTCGCTAGTCTCCTTATAACATGTAAAATCACATTACAACGTACCCCAGTCCATCTGCCTAGCCTTTAGCAAGAAGGATAGATGCCGGAAGTTATCGTTTGGCTCAAGGGACGCGGATCAGTGAAACTTCCTGCAGACTCGTGCGGACTCAGAGCCGTAACCGTAGCAGATCCAGAGATCCAAAGATCCAGGCAGACTCATCATGAACGAGTCAACAGCAGACTCAGATTCGCAAATCCTGACTCACTGAATCAAGGGAACTTCCTTCACTTCCTGCAGACTCATGAGTCGTGTGGACTCAGAGCCGTAACCGATCCAGGACCATACATTCATGATCCAGACTCGTCATGCACGAGCATAGCTGCGGGAACTGGGAAGTCATTTTACTTAGGGGGTGCGGATAAAAGTTGGGAGAGATTTCAAAAACAGTAACATGACGTTTTTCAAATGTACACCATTCGCAGCCATTCTCCAGTACCCCTACTTCCCGCAGATAATTTTTTTTTTTTTTTAAATATAAAACGTACCCTTTAATAATTGCCCGAAAGTGATTTAAACGCAGAACAATGCTTGAAATGCAGAATGTATGATATACCTGCCAAAATGTGATTCCTGAGAGTGTCAGGAATTGCTGCTGCGGGGGGCAGGAAGCAACAACCCGTGGCTGGAGCTGGGACTGCAGTTCCCAGAGTCCTCAGGGGTGTGACGTTGTCTGGAAGCGGCGCAGCTTGAATGAACGCGGAAGTAGTAGTCTGGGCTGCAGAGGAGGGGCCCATATTGTTTACATTGCCGGCAGCGGTAATCGAGCTTTGCTCCAGGGAAAGTATCCTGGAATTCATGCCCTGAAGCGCTGTTTTAACCTCGAGGAGGGAGGACAGAATGGCAGAATCTTTGTCAACTGAAACATCTTGTTTCTGCTTTTTTGGGGGCAAATTAACGACTGGCTGAGAGAGTTACTGGTACTGGCGTTCGACTGTAGGTTAATCCCAGAGCCTCCATTTGCCAGGAGAAATTGAAAAAGATCCTCGTGGTTGAGGCCAGACGGGACTGGTATATTATTACCATACAACTCATCGAGGATACGATGCACTGGCCATCCGGCCAGTCGTTTCGGTGTGATGCGAGGGGTGCGAGAGCTGCGGCTCGTTTCTGGGGTGTCTGAGCATATCTCCGAGCCAGCCTGTGTTTCGGGGATAATGCCGACTTCTTCCCCCGAGGATGTTGAATCGGTCCCGATAAGGATAAGGCGGAAGACATTGCAACGTACAGCAGCGACAGCAGCGACAGCAGCAGGTAACTTGAAAATTGCATGGGCGACTTGGAGTAACAGGCAAGCAGCAGCGACATAGAGCTGCAGCAAGCAATGCATGGAGAGAGATCTGGCAGGTTAAATAGAGCGGCTTATTAAGGAGACTCTGTTTGGTTGGTTGTAGAGCGGCAAGGGGCGTTATGTATGAATGCAGCATAAGTGCTCGAGTTGACTGCCTGAACTAGCTCGCAGGCTTCGCCCCATAAGTGGTCATGAACACATCTGTCCGTCAGACAGAGTGCTGCTGAGCCTCCTGTCATCATTAATGGACATCTCTTTAAGATGACCGCTCAGAGGGGAGGAGTTCTCATTTCTCTAACCGCCTGCTGCTTCCCCTCCTCTCTCCTCGGCTCCCCTCCTCGGCTCCTCCGCTCGCATCTTCTGTGGGCGGGACTAAGTCTCGAGGATAGGAGTCGAGGAGGGGACATTTAAGAATTGAGAAGCCTCTATATAGTATATTTCCACCCATCTTGATGCAACTAATATGCCACCATCTCCATTGTTTAGACTCTCACCTTAACTGGTGTACCCCAGTACTTCTCCCCTATCTCTGCCTCATCCCATCCGCCAGCCACGCCCACCCAATCTCAACTCAAAGCTCATCTGTGCTCCCATCTCATCTGCAATCAAGCTGTATTTAAGCCTCTCATGCTTTCCCACACACTGCCAGATTGTTCTTCTCATTCCATGCTCCAGAATTTGGTCCCGAACTGATTTCCAGTTGACAACCTTGCCTTCCTTCCCCCACCTTGAGATCTGCCTTTGCTTCCTTGGTTCTGGACTCCCTGTGTCTGCTTTGGGTTTTTCCATCCGTAGACTTCAACCTACAACCTTTGTTGTAAATTGTAAAGGAAGATTGCATCAATAGATCCTATTATTTTTATTTTAAAGCTCCATCACTATTCTTTTTTTCCACTCATTGCTACATTAAATAGAAATCATTTTTTATTTAAATTGAAAAACCCTGTTTTACAATGCCAAAATAAATGAATCAAACCCCTCACCTTCCGATTCCCAGAATCTGCATAAGCCACACTTATGAATGCCCTGTTTAAAAAATACATTTTCTCAGAGCCTATTTTAAAGTACTGACTACAATTTCGATACATTAATCCGAAAAAATAAATGGGTATTCTTACAAACACATGCATTGTAGAGATGGCAAATCCGGATCCTTTTACGGACTCGGAGTCTTCTGAGTCAGTCATTGAAGAGATCCGGATCATACAAGTCCTTTGAGTCATATGAGTCAGCATCACCAAGAGCGTAGAAATCCTAGCGGTGAAACCGAAAAGTTGTTGCATTTCACAAGCATATTAAACTAACTTTACATTAACCTCCGCTACACAGTGTCGTTTGCTTTAATGAAAAATGTTGATCACAAAAAAAAGGGTTATTTTGAGTCTGCTGTTGACTCGTGCATGACGACGAGTCTGCTGGATCTCTGGATCTGCTAATATACGGGTACGGCTCTGAGTCCGCACGAGTCTGCTATGTTTTTCACAGTGAGTCAGGATTTGCGAATCTCTGAGTCTGCTGTTGACTGTTAAAACCCGTTTTCTCTATCTTCAGATCAAGCCCAATAGGGATCGCTACGAGGAAATATTCTAACAAAAAACGTCTCATTATCGATCTGTCAGCGCCCCATGATTCTACTGTCCAGAGTATCAATAGCCTAATCCCTAAAGAGCCTTTTTCCCTGTTCTATGCTTCCGTTGATAATGCTGTACAGATGATTAAGTCAGCAGGGGTCGGCGCATGGCTGGGGAAAGCAGACATTGTAGACGCCTTCAAAGTCATGCCACTTCACCCCTCTCAATGGCATATATTTGGTGTGAAATGGCGTTCCAAGTTTTACTTCTCAGTAAAGTTGACATTCGGTTGCCGTAGTAGTCCACGCATCTTCGACACCTTGTCAGAAGCACTATGCTGGATACTCTACAACACCTACAAACTCCCTTTCATCCTTCATCTTTTAGATGATTTTCTAGTAGTTGACTTTCCCTCGTCCCCACCAGCTCGCAGCATCTCCACAGTCAAAAACCTTTTCAAAGAGCTAGGCGTACCGCTTTCAGAACAGAAAACCGTAGGCCCTTCCACGCGTTTAGAATTTCTCGGTATCACCCTCGATAGTGTGCTAATGCAAGCTTCACTCCCACAAGACAAGCTGTCCCGCATCAGAGAAGGCATCAAATTATGGTCCGCTGCCGTTAGTATCTCAAAAAGAGATATGTTATCCTTATTAGGCCACCTTAACTTTGCAGTGCGCATCATCCCACACGGCCGCTCATTTGTTTCAAGACTGCTAGCGCTGGCTTCTTCTGTCCAAAACCTTAAAGACATCATAGTCCTAGATCAGGGGTCTCCAACACGTCGATCGCGAGCTACCGGTAGCTCGCGGGCAGCTTTTCACTAGCTCGCCGCTCGATTATCGATTATAGCGTAGTAACGCTGCTTCTTGATTTTTCGGCCACACAATAAAGTGTTTTTATTTTAGAATTGTTTCTGTTACACGAATATAAAATTGGTCAGTGACGCAGAGATCAAGGAACAGACGTGACAGCGGCACAGCGACACCACACATGGAGCAGTCTGCTTTCTCCAGCAGCACCAGTCAGAACCAACGGCAGAATGACCCGCTCTGAATCAGGCCCTGTCGCTGCGGCTCAGAGACTCTCGAGCTCTATCCCATTGTTGTCGCTTGCTTGATTTGGGGCACCAGATGGACCAGGAAACGAATTACTGTTTTCTGCGACAACGCAGCTACTGTTGACATCATCAACAAGGGCCGCTCAAAAATACCAATGATCAACAGTCTCATGCGGCGCTTAACCTGGACATGCGTAATCAATAACTTCATCTTGCGAGCTACTCATATTCCCGGGCATGTTAATCGCATAGCTGATGCTCTGTCTCGCTTTAAATTTCAGGAGTTCAAAGCTATGTGTCCTCAAGCGAAGCCCACCACCGCGCCATGCCCTGCGTTCCACCAAATGGTTTTGGACTAAGCACATCCAAGCCCCTTGAGGATATTCTGTATTCTGCCTCCAAATACATGAGACTTGGTCTAGCCAAAAGCACAATTAAAGCCTACGATTCAGCTTGGTATTTCTTCTCTTCCTTCTGCATCAACCTTCTTCTGTGTTCTTATCCATTATATATATCTGTCGTTTGTGCATTTATTGTATTCTCATTCGAATCCCGCAATCTCCAAGTGCAAAGCATAAAAGCAATGCTAGCAGGGATTCAGTTCCACATTAGATGTAAAGACCCAGCATCGGAAAGCATCCTCAGGAACTAGGGATGCACGATAATTATCGGCCCGATAATTATCGGTCCGATATTAGGAATTATGACGTCATCCCGATAAACCGATAACAGTATTAATAGCCCCGATAATATACAATATATTTTTTGGGTAAAAAAAAGAAAAAGATCCTGCGGTGTGGGTGGATTGGGATGAGGGGCGCTTGTTTTTCACTCGGCTCCTCCCGTTTTGCCAGTACTGTGGTGTTAGTGGTTTAGGAAGAGGGGAGTTCTTCACAAATCCAGCGCTCCCTGATCAATCACCTGAAACATCGCCATCGCTACGATGGTGTGTTAAAAGCGTACGAAGACAATAATACAATACAGTGTGTGTGTGTGTGTGTGTGTGTGTGTGTGTGTGTGTGTGTGTGTGTGTGTGTGTGTGTGTGTGTGTGTGTGTGTGTGTGTGTCTGCGCGCGTGCGTTGGAGCTATGTGCAACTCAAGGCATATGCTCGAACCGGAGCTGCCTGGACGCTGCAATCATGTTGCTGAGTGTGCTGACTTCTCCTACAATGTCCCGCTGTCTGGCTTCCTGCATCAAGTCAAGTGCTCGGCGCAGTTGTGTGGATAGAGCGCTCCTCTGTTTTCATTTAAACAGCTCCTTATATCCGTTAGCGCAGCTAGCTAGCACCAGATGCTAACAACAACAATGCACGTAAGGTCTCTCTCTTGCTCGCTCGGACCACACACACACACACACACACACACACACACACACACACACACACACACACACACACACACACACACACACACCCTCCCGGTCCTCCCGATGGCCAGTCGGTGCCTGCCGGTGAGCGTGGAAGTGTGGTCTGCTGCAAGCGGGCGGCAGGAGCGGGGCTGTCAGCAGCATCAGCTTGTAGATGGTATTTTAAACTCTATGCACTCTGAAGCTACGGGGCGGCCGAGGAAAAAAAATACACATGCGTTAATCGCGTTAAAATAATTAGTGGCGTAATTTTTATTTGTATTATCGGTTATCGGTATCGGTATCGGTCTTGAGAAGCAGGAAGTTATCGGTATCGGTATCGGTTTCAAAAAACCAATATCGTGCATCCCTATCAGGAACCCTTCCATTCGACTGCTCCTCAACGGCCTCAAGAAGACACGTCCTCCAGGCAATGATAAAAGACTGCCTCTTACTATTTTTCTGGTGCACAAGTTGGTTTCCAAGTTAAGGCAAGGGTGTTTTTCCCGATACATCGATATTATGTTGGATGCAGTCTTGTCAATGGCTTTCTTTGGGTTTCTCAGGTGTGGTGAATATACAACAAGATCTCTCTCCTTTGATCCTCATTATGATCTCACCTTTAATGATTTAACATTGGAAGATCAAATGTACACGATATTTTTGAAACATTCAAAGTCTGATAGATCTGGTCAAGGAACTCAGATAATCATTGCCAAAACTAATACTGTTTTTTGCCCTCTATCTTCCATGCTCAACTTTCTGCGTCATCGCCCTCGGACACATGGGTCGGCACCCCTGTTCATTATCGATGGCTGCAAACCCTTGACGAGATCATGGTTCTCGTCCAAGCTGCGTGATCTCTGTCTAAGCTGTGACCTACCCCCAGGTCACTATTCCCCTCACTCTTTAAGGATCGGCGCTGCCACAACTGCGGCTCTCCTCCTGCCTACCTCAACCTTGAAATCCCTGGGCCGCTGGTCATCTTCTGCATACCAGCGCTACGTCAGGCTTCATAAGAATGAGATCCTTTCAGCTCAAAGAACCATGAGCTCTTGCACTACTCGATAATGGAATAAATGTTAAATGTATTTCCATTGAAATCTGTTATTTGCATACCAGGTGGTTGCTGGGTTAGACTATAGTATATTCCCCTCATAGCTGCATGCTTGGGGGGGGCTGCCTCAAGACTAGATACAGCAGTCTCGATAGGTTGTATATTCCCCTCAAAGCCGCGGTGCTGGGGGGGGGTCGGTACTGGTCACTTCCAGGCCTTCATATAGCAGTCTCTCTAGGTAGTATATTCCCCTCAAAGCTGCGGTGCTTAAGGGGGATGGCTTTCGGGCTGTTCCCAGGCCTTCACATAACAGTCACTAGGTAGTATATTCCCCTCAAAGCCGTGGTGCTTAAGGGGGATGGCTTTTCGGGCTGTTCCCGGGCCTTCACATAGCAGTCACGAGGTAGTATATTCCCCTCAAAGCCGTGGTGCTTAAGGGGGATGGCTTTTCGGGCTGTTCCCTGGCCTTCACATAGCAGTTTCACTAGGTAGCGTATATAGGTAGTAAATTCCTCTCAAAGCCGCTGTGCTCGGGGAAGAATCGGCCTGGGCTATTCCTCAGGCCTACACATAGCAGTCTCACTTAGTAGTATATTCCCCTGAAAGCCGCTGTGCTTAGGGGGAATGGCCACATGGCAGCTCGCCAGGCCCTCTACTTATCAGTCTCACATCACCAGCGTCAGGCTCGGGCTACGCAGTTTTGGGGGATAGTATCTAATCTCCACGCAGGTTTGGGGGTTAGTTATTTAATCATCACTCATCGTGCTATGTATATTTATGGAGTGATGATGCCCGAGCCTAGTCGCCAAACTCAACTATATGCTGCTTCTAATAAACATGTTAAAGGAACACGTGAGTTGTCTGACTGAAATGGGGCGAAGCCTGCGAGCTAGTTCAGGCAGTCAACTCGAGCACTTATGCTGCATTCATACATAACGCCCCTTGCCGCTCTACAACCAACCAAACAGAGTCTCCTTAATAAGCCGCTCTATTTAACCTGCCAGATCTCTCTCCATGCATTGCTTGCTGCTGCTATAGAGAGGCGAAGTCCCTCCCTTTCCGGGAGCCTCCATGGGACCCCGGAAGCGTAAAATTATACATTGAAGTCAATGGAGAGAGAAAGGTTATCTTTTGATCCCATTTGAATTGTGCCACGAATGACACATATGATGTTTGTCAATTTAAAAGAATATTTTGCAAGTCAAAAAAATTAAAATGTGTCGTAAAACTGTGAAGTTACAATTTTTTTTGTGTGAAACCGCTGAGTGAACTACAGGTCTCTTGGTCTCGCACAATACGCGTCACCATCACAAAGATGGCCGTCACGTTAGCACATTTCACCGGTTTCTTTCAGAATGAGAATAAAAGTATAAAACGAGGTGACTACAAGTCTGGACACGTTGAGAGCTGTACATACACGAAAGGGGAGTTAGTCGGTTCTGTAAGAGCAGCGGGACCGGCTTTACAAGATGTTGGTGAGTAATATGAGTGCAATGTGTAACGTTAATGTCAGCTAGCTAACATTAGCTAACAAGGTACACTAACGTGTTTTGTTTCAGTAACTAGTGTTCTCCTTTAGAACTTCGTGGTCTGTGTGTATGCTGTGGATAACATTAGTGTGCACAAGAACAAGGTAAACTCCCGTGTTTTGTTTTAGTTGCTCTTCAGATTGAAGCGGCCAGTTTTATATCGACTATACTGTATGTGTGATCTCGTTGTGTCATTTGAGTTTATTTGCTGTGTGTAGATTCAAGGGTTTTGGTTATCCAGGCACAGCTGTGTGTGACTCCCTTGGGTACACTGGTATGTGTTTTCCTAATGTAGAGAGCATTGATTAATTATTAAACTACACACTGAGTCTAGATCCTGACCAAATCCTTTTTTATTGTTGATCAAATGTTTTTCAAAAATGTATTCATACACATTTAGAAAAATACAATGTACAATCACAACCAGTACAACACACATTACAAAAAATACAGAAAAAACAAACAATAACAACAATCAGACAAAACTATGGAAAAATAACCCCTCCCACCCCCAGATCCGGACCATCCTTGTATTATTGCTCATTCAATCTATTATAGCATGCTAACAAACATGGTACTTACTTTATTTGTACAGATCTGCATGGGAGACGATGGCGCGATGCAGAGCGCTGTCTGTGATTGTGCACGGGGGATGTACAAATGCAGCCACGCTGCAGCATTGGCAATATGTGCCATGTGGCAGATCGCTCCACAGATGTTGAGTGCCAGTGGAGGAAGCCTGGCACTTCCAAAGTAGTCCAGCCGGTGTCTCAACTCTACCAACAGTGAGAGGAGACATACAACCCACTGGCCAGAGACATCGCCACTCAGGATGTAGACTGGTTCAGGTCTGCACTGAGGGGCGCACAGTGTGGCATGGCATGGCTTTTGTCACCTGAGCCAGAGCCGCGGCCTCAACATCAGGCCATTGTCACCGTGCCGGAGCTGGTGAAGGGGCATGGGGGTCGGGGGCTTGAGGCAATTCTTGCCTCAATGCGACTGAGCAGAGACCAGCAAGCTGCCATCCAGACAGCCACCGGAGGACAGCGGACAAAGTGGCAGTTACACAGGCGGGGCAGGTTGACAGCCAGCAAGTTTGGTGCTGTGCTGCGGTCGGGACTTTCATCCACTCCATGCGCGTCCCTCATGAAGAGGGTGCTCGGGGGGTACAACTTGGACGGAGTCATGGCTGTCAACTGGGGGGTTGTAAACGAGGCCGAAGGGGTGAAGGCTTTTGTGCAGGCCTATCAGGAGACAGTGTTCGAGTCTGGTCTCTTTGTGAGTGAGTCGGTGTTTTGGGAGCATCCCACGATGGACTTGTACAGCCATCTGCCCTGCTGGAGGTGAAGTGTCCACCATCATTATATAGGATATATATATTTGTATACATATCTGTAAATTGTATAATTTTATTTGATTTAAAAGTATTTTTGATCTCTGTCTATAAACACAAAATGAGTAAGATTGACAATAAAGTTGACTTTGAAAAATATATATATTCTTTATGAAAATAGTTGACTGTTGGAGAAATGAATCCAAATGAAACGTTGGACTGAACTACAACTACGCCTTTAAATCTCTACGGAGTGTTTTTCAGTGGGATGGCAAGTTCCTATCTTTAAACATTTATTAGTTTTTTCTCAGAACAGATTTGATTTTCTGAAGTTAATTTAACTTAACCATGTAAGGTCATTATTAAAAAGGTACAATCAATTTGTTTAGGGTTGAATAAAATAATGATAAACATTTCATTTGGATAATTTACTGACAGAATAAGAAACTCAATGATGCTCTACTCACCTGTTCCTTTTTATAAAGTGAAACAGTTGAAACGATAGATTTTAGTAAACTTAAAAACAACCTTCTCCAAAAGCTATCAAGGAATATACCGAATACTTGTTTTAGAACTTTATTACATATTTTTATATAAATAGTTTGAGTGATCCATAATTGACAGAAGCTGGTGTTTACACTGACCTGTCTTTGTAACTTCTTTAAACCACTACCTCACTCATTTCTTTCATTCATCACGGTTCAGTAAACTAAGTGACACATGAACCAGTTTAATAATTATAATAACGTAGGATTGCAACTCTTTGAAACTGTAGGTGGCTCTTAAAAGAGCCGTTGTGTTTCGGTGTGCTGGTCTCAGGTCAGTTTAAGCCCTCTCTCGCGGATGCGGCGCGCCAGCTGGATGTCCTTGGGCATGATGGCGACCCTCTTTGCTTGGTTCATCTTACTGGGGGGGCAGCTACATGGATGTCGGTGCAGTCCACAATCATTGTGCATTTGAAGGCAGAATGAATTTATTATTGACTCCGAAATGAAGCACAACTTCATGTCATACAATACATTGACTTTGTTTGTAATTGTGTAAAAAAATAAAGCATTGATTAGCAAGCAGGACCTGCAGGAACAGAGCACGGTGATGGATGGAGCTGGGAAGAGAGAAGAATAAAGAAAACAGATCAACTTCATTATCGGATATTAAAAATTCAATTTCAAAACAAGTTGCCACTCCTACAGTTTTCTAGTATGTAAAGATGATTTCACTTGACCTATGCACAATATCACACTCAATACATGTGTGTCTCTGGGGGGTGCATTGTGCCTTTGATGTATATAAATAATATACCATAACCAAATACTATTACGTACAGTGGAAGTCAGGTTGCCAGAGCAGGTCAGTCCAGTGTGCATGTTCCTCAGGGTCTCAGCAGTTACAGGTGAGGTAAAGAAAATAAAAGAGAAAAAGGTCAGTAACAACACTTTAAAGAATTATCTCTTTTAATAATGTTCTCTCAGTAATCACTCAACTACTGTCTTTCCAACAAACAGATTGACTCACTATCATCACAATGAAACACGTCCAGAAGAATGGACCACAGATGGAAATTAGCTATTAGCTATAATCTGGCATATTGCATCTCTTCTCTTTGCTGAGATTAATGTTTTTGTATGCATGGTCCTTCTATAAATAAATAAATGTCATGCAAAGCTGCCTGCCTGCCTTCCTTCCTCCCGCCCCTTTAGCACCTGGTGGAGGGAGCGATAGGCTCCTCTTCAAATGTTTCACAAAATACTTAGCATCATGACTACTCTTACTGTTTAACATTTGGGTTCACTTCATGTTAAGGCTAATACAAATGACAAGGCTAAGTCATGTGATGCTAACTAACGTGCTCGCTACTAGCTATGTAGCTAGCTTGCACAACATGTGTATTACCTGATATGTTTGGTCCAACGACTCCTGGTCCTTTCATCAGACGGGAAGCGATAGAACGAGCTATGATCTATAAGTATGATCACTTATGTGATTACAACCTGGTACAAAGCACACAGGCATCTTGTAAAAGTGAATTTATTTTTAGCAATCTCTTATTTATTGGAGGGAATAATCAGTTATGAGATCTTCTTCTTCTTCTTCTTCTTCTTCTTCTTCTTCGCTTTAATTACGAGTCGCAACCACTTGGAGCATTATCGCCTGTGACATCACTTACGCGAGCCAGAATGGGATTTGGGATTTGTAGTCTTTGTAGTCGCGTATTTTTCATAGTCTTATATTTCAACAGTTTTACGACAAAATGTGACTTTTTTGACATGGAACTTATTGTTTAAGATTGACAAACATCATATGTGTAGTTCGTGGCACAATTCAAACGGGATCAAAAGATACGTTTTCTCTCTCCATTGAATTCAATGTTAATTTTTCGCTTCCGGGGTCCCATGGGCCGGAAGTAGATGGGCGTGACTTCGCCTCTCTATTGCTGCAGCTCTATGTCGCTGCTGCTTGCCTGTCCCACCACCACCCCAGCTTCCACCCCAGCTTCCACCTGTAGGCTCGGGGGTTAGTTATTTAATCATCACTCATCGTGCTATGTATATTTATGGAGTGATGATGCCCGAGCCTAGTCGCCAAACTCAACTATATGCTGCTTCTAATAAACATGTTAAAGGAACACGTGAGTTGTCTGACTGAAATATATTTACTTTGATTCATTCACAGTGCGGTATAATGAGACAATAACAGGCTAAAGATGCGGACACACACACACAAATATTTATATAAATATATTAGGGCTGTCAAGTTAACGCTTTAATAACGCGTTAACGCAAAAAAAAATTAACGCCACTAATTATTTTAACGCGATTAACGCATGTGTATTGTTTTTCCTCGGCCGCCCCGTAGTTTCAGAGCGCATCGAGTTTAAAATACCATCTACAAGCTGATGCTGCTGACAGCCCCGCTCCTGCCGCCCGCTTGTGGCAGACCATACTTCCACGCTCACCGGCAGGCACCGACTGGCCATTAGTGATGGGAATTCCGATTCCCTTCGGGGACACGAATCTTTTGATTCAGTTCACTTGAAAGATTCGTTCACTGATTCGTTCACCGGTTCGCGAACGACTTCTGGTGATTTGCACGTTCGCGAACGATTCGTCTTTGTACTTAATTCGTTCAGTGAGTCTTCACTACTGCCGAAGTCCGTACAAGAAGTTTGCTGGCGTAACATTTATGATATTAAAACACATGTTACACCTCACATTGTTGCCCCATGAATTATGCTCTGGGAATAGGCTACATATTATTTAAGAAATACAATTGGCCATTGTTAAATCTCTCATAAATGTGTGCCTGACTATACAATGTATTACAGCAGGCTAGCACGTTATACTTGCAAACCCATGCATGTACTGTGTGCTTAAATCCCAAAACATTAAACTCCATTTGGCCGAGTTCAAAGTGAATACAAAAATATATCCTCTACATCGGTGACGATTTATTCATATTCTATAGCAGGGGTCTTCAACTAAAATTCAACGAGGTCCAGTTAGAGAAAATCTCCCCATGCAAAGGTCCGGAACATCAAAATGTCTAAGTTGCTTCATGAATTAGTGTGATATATATTGAAGTGACCTGTAGCTTTATCAACGTCTGCATGTAATCAACAACTGACTGCCAATCAAATAAAGAAAGTACAATTCAAAAACAACAATATTTATTGTCAATTAACATTACTTAAATACTGTGAATATGTGTAATGTTTAAATATTGAAGTTCAATCAATGTGGTGCAACATTAAGAGATCTATGGATACATCTCTCAACACCCATATGAAACAGAACTGTAGCATATTTTCCTTTTTGGATATTTTACAAATCACTCCCCTTTTAAACTCTATTCTTGTTATTTTTAACAACTTTTTTGTTGCTGTCATATAGTATTTTATACCTGTTTTTCATTTAGTCTCATTAATAACTATAATGATCATATCAAGGTGTGCCTTAACCTCAGGTTATTTGAGCCTCTCAGGAGAGAGCTCTCTTCCACCTGGTTGTAGAAAAGCTCTTTAAATTCGTTAGCATAGCTAGCTAACCAGATGCTAATAACAACAGATCGCCACTGTGCTTACAACTAAAGACAAAGCCACGCAAACACTGCGGCATGTGTACGGCTCCTTATGGGTATTGCAATATTTTAAGGGCTGGAGCGGCGTTCCGGTGTTCAGCACTCCTTTCAGACAAGACATACCACGTGAAGACACGTTACGCTCGTGTTGTGTTCATGAACCTGTCCTTGGCCAGGAAAAACAGGTACTCGCTCGTTTAATTATTTTTGCGGTCTAGATTTCTTCTTCTTTTTTGAAGTGAGAAGTTGTCCGTCAGTCAGACTGACGGACTGACTCCCTCCCCCCCACCCCCAAAACGAAAACTCTTCGGTTCTCCACGAATTACACAAGTCACCCAAATCAGCGTTAAAAAAGCGGGAGGCGCCGAAAAATCCCATATTAATGTATTGATTATAGCTCCGGGTCCGTATAGGTCGGCGTCTGGGTCCGGATCCGGACCGCGGTCCGCCTGTTGCCGACCCCTGTTCTATAGTATGTACCCATCTACTGTATGTTTTCCTTTAGCTAGCGGCTAAGCTAGTGGGACGCTACGGAGCCCAGCTATCCGCCCTCTGAAGCTTTTAGGGCCGACAGGGAGAGGAGAATGTCCCGCTAACGCTGTGTGTGTTTCACATTAGCGCGACGCTATGGAGCTCAGGTATCCGCCATCTGAAGCTTTTAGGGCCGACAGGGGGAGGAGAATACAACGATGTGTGTATGTATCGCTAAGCTAGCTGGACGCTACGGAGCCCAGCTATCCGCCCTCTGAAGCTTTTAGTGCCGACAGGGGAGGAGAATGTCTCGCTAACGCTGTGTGTGTGTGTTTCACATTAGCGGGACGCTATGGAGCTCAGGTATCCACCATCTGAAGCTTTTAGGGCTGACAGGGGGAGGAGAATACAACGATGTGTGTATTTATCGCTAAGCTAGCTGGACGCTACGGTTCAGGTATCCGTCCTCTTTATTGCGGGCAGGTTGGTGTGTGTTTGTGTGTGTGTGCGTGTGCGTGTGTGTCAGAGCTCAGATGAGAGGTCTCTGATTACAGTACACTGTAGGAAACAGTTCTGAACTGTTTCCGCCAGTTCTTTAAGTTCGTCGTTCGCGAACAGCTTCTCTTTAGCGGCGACTCAAACAAACGAATCGTTTTGTGGGAGGAATCAGTTCATCTCGTTCACTTCAAAGATTCGTTCAAAAAGAACGAATCGTTCCCAAACGACCCATCACTACTGGCCATCGGGAGGACCGGGAGGGTGTGTGTACTTGTGGCCCGAGCGAGCGAGAGAGAGACCTTACGTGCATTACCGTACCGCAGTGTGAACGCGGCTATTGTTGTTGGTAGCATCTGGTGCTAGCTAGCTGCGCTAACGGATATAAGGAGCTGTTTAAATGAAAACAGAGGAGCGCCCTATCCACACAACTGCGCCGAGCACTTGACTTGATGCAGGAAGCAGACAGCGGGACATTGTACGAGAAGTCAGCACACTCATGATTGCAGCAACATGATTGCAGCGTCCAGGCAGCTCCCGTTCGAGCATATGCCTTGAGTTGCACATAGTTCCAACGATCACACACACACACACACACACACACACACACACACACCCACGCACACACACACACACACACACACACACACACACACACACACACACACACACACACACACACACACACACACACACACACACACACACACACCATTTGTATTGTATGAGAGAGGTTCCAGGTTGAATTGAGGCGAATATTTGTAATGTTCAGAGGTTGTTGTGTTTAATATTCATGAGAATATTTGTCATTGTTCAAATGATAATAAACATTAGCATAAAGCATATTTGTCCACTCATATGTTGATAAGAGTATTAAAAACTTGAAAAATATTCCTCTAAGGTACATTTAGAACAGATAAAAAATGTGCGATTAATTTGCGATTAATCGCGATTAACTATGGACAATCATGCGATTAATCGCGATTAAATATTTTAATCGACTGACAGCCCTAAAATATATACAATTTAAAGTATGAGAGCACTCTCATAATAACGTAACACAATCAGAGACTGGATATATCCCCCCCCCGTCTCTCTGGTCGCTGAAATGGGGAATTGAAATTACGGGCCAAAAGTTGTATTTGCAAGTATTAAAAGTAAGCAGAGGACACCAAACCAACTGAGACCCGTCTGTCCGCCGCATCTACACACTGTACAACACACACACACCTACGCACTGTACAACACACACCTACAGCTCCTAAAGCATAATCAGGCTACAGCCGTTGTGTATTTTATTATGTGAAGCACTAAATGGTCTTAGAAAAATATCGACAGCATACAAATACAGAGAGTAATGTAGTGATGTGCATTTAGAGAAATGATATGTCTTTCAACATGGCACGCTGAAATTCATTTCTGGGTCACTACCGGAGGACCGAGGAGTCGAGGAGTCAACCCCCAGTTTATGAGTGGTTGAGGGGGAATGAGAAGGTGGATGGACTGGCAAGGAGGGCTTGAGGATATCAAGTGTGTAATCTGGGAGAAAGTCAATCAAATGTGGCAAGGAATGTGACAAAGAGGCGATGGTGAGGCATCTGCATCACATCCAAAAGAGAGTCAGAGTTATGAGGGTAGGTAGTGGTTATCAACCCTGTCTCCTAAAAAGTACGTTCCCACAGAACTAAACTGCATTCTCAATTATGTTTAGCTAGAAATGTATTTTCTCCCACGTTACGTTTGTTATGAACGTATCTCAAATACGTTTATTTTCTACATATCTTCTAGAAACATATTCTCTCCCACGTTACGTTTGTTATGAACGTATCTCAAATACGTTTATTTTCTACATATCTTTGCCATTTATTGTCTTGCTTTTAATAATGATAATAGTCATTTATAAATATCATTTTAGAGCACACATTTGAAATCAACAATCGGGTTCGATATATGGTTAAAATCAGTAGGCAAGGCTGTAATTTCGCCAGCTGTTGCTCTCATGAGCGAGGCAGAGGTGAATATTGTACGATGTGAGGGTCTAAGGACAGAGGGTGTCGTATTGTCATACTGATATTCTGTACAAACTGTGAAGTCCACTGAGACAAATGTAACATTTGTGATATTGGGCGATATACATAAACATTGATTGATTGATTGATTGATTGATTGATTGATTGATTGATTGATTGATTGATTGATTGATTGATTGATTGATAATAGTTTTATCATGCCAAAAAGCTGCTGGGTCGGTTGTTATTGTCAATATTAATATAATAATAATAATTTATTTGTAATAGTCACACTCAATTTTGCCGATTTTCTTGTTGCCCCAGCTGGTCGACACCTCTTTTAGCAGAAACAAAGGCTACATTAATGTATTAAATCGATGTTAATCCATGTGTGTGGTTGTGTAATTACCGGACGTGACATTGTGCTATTGCTTTGCCAGCATGGTTGCCAGGCAACAGCTTGGGTTCATGTTAATTTACAAACTCTTCAACTAGAACCCTAGTTATATTTAAAAACATTTTAGGAGGCCTCACGAAACATTTTAGAAGGCCTCACGAAATACTTTAATGTAAATTAAAATTAAAATGTGAAGGTATAATAAAATACATCCGTCATAAACAATACCGGAAACAGACGTAGGAAAGATCCTCAGCTCGGTGATTGGATGTTGTATGTTGTAATGCACGCTGGGATATTGTTGTGCACTGACATAAATGTTAAGGGAGTTTCATTTTCATGTTGTTTTTTGTTTGTTTTGTCACTCATCATTCACCTGTCATTCCAGGTTTCCTGATTATCTACCTCTTGTGTGTCTCCCGCCCTAATCCCTGATTGTTTCCACCTGTGTCTTGTTGTCGTGTGTTTAAATTCCCCAGTCTCCCAGTGTTCCTTGTCAGTCCGTCTTGTCTCATAGGTCAGATCTATGCTCTCCTGATACCATGATGTTTTTGTTCCTCACTACGTGAGCGATTTTCTTTTGTTCACTTTTCGTCATCTCATCAAGAGATTAGAAAGTGTTATTTTTGTTCATCTATTGGAAAATAAAGTATCTTGCAAATACTTTACCTCTGTCTCCTGGGTCGTGCAATTGGGTCCTATACCCTGAGTTCCTGAGTTCGTAACAGAACGAACTGACCATTATGGACCCAGCCGACCCAAGAACGCTTCATGCCGCCCTGTCAGCACAAGGCGTGAAGATTTATCACCACGAGGAACAGCTGGGCATAGCCAACCAGGGAATAAAAGAGCTGGGAGGACACCAGGCAGAGTTTAAGGAAATCATCTCTATGCAAATGTAACAGCTGACTGCACCGATGAATCACTTCTTCACTCACCTACAGACTGCTCCTCTGGTGACGTCGTCCACAGCTGGGGATTTCCTTGTCGAGAATCCTGCTGACAGAGTCAACCCAAACCAGGTTGTTTCTTCCTCTTTACGGCTGGCTCTTCCGGAGAGATTTTCCGGAGACTCCATGAACTGCAGAGCCTTTTTGGTACAGTGCGATTTGCATTTCCAACACCACCCAGGAGCCTTTTCGTCAGACCATGGTAAAGTGGCATTTATCGTGTCTCATTTAACGGGAAGAGCTGCAGCCTGGGCTACTGCAGAATGGTCTAGACTAGAGACACTGAACTATGTTACTCATTGGCCGATTTCATAGAGACTATGAGTCGCATTTTTGACCACTCGTCGCCTGCTACAGAGGCCAGCAGAAGACTTTTCCAGATGCGTCAGCTCAACCGTCAGGTGGTTGATGATGCCATCGAGTTTCGCACAGCGGCAGCGGACAGCGGGTGGAATGTTCCGGCTCTTCGTGACGCTTTCATGACTGGACTTTCAGAGCCAATAAAGGACCAGCTGGCTCCACTGGAGATACCCCGGGATCTGGAATCTCTCATCGCTGTGGCCATCCAGATCGACAACCATCTTCGGGAAAGAGAGAGAGAGCGCCGTCGCACCTGTGACGTTCTTCCCAGTTCCCAGGATTATTCTCGGAGGGTCGCTCCGCCGGGTGAGGATTTCCAGCCCGTGGTATCGGACCGTCGGAGGACAGCGCTTCCGGTTAACTCCGGCGAACCCATGCAGTTGGGTAGAACCAGGCTTACTCTGGAGGAGAGGCGGCGTCGTTTACGGGAGGGCTGCTGTTTCTACTGCGGTGAGCTGGATCACCAACTCGCTTCATGTCCGGGAAGCGATTGAGCTTGCCAGTCAAAAGGAGGGCGCTGATAAGCAAGTTTCACAGACTTTCCTCCTCGACCTGTTACTCAGGTAATCATTTTTATAAACAATCAGGCCATAGACCAGGGTGTGTTAATAGACTCAGGGGCTGACGAAAGTCTTATGGACTGGGGGCGTAGTCAAACAGCTAAAAATAAAGACTGTTCCGCTATCTCGCCCTATTAACGCCAGTGCCTTAGACAGCCGTCTGTTGTTCACAGTTACACACTGCACTGAGCCTATTCAGATCACTATGAATAAGGACCATACAGAGAGTATGCAGTTTCATATTTTTGAGTCTGCTCAGCACCCGATTATGTTGGGATTTCCATGGCTAAAGACACACAATCCTCACATTGACTGGCGCTCAGGCAAGATTAAGGAATGGGGAGAGGATTATATTAACAGGTGTAAACTTTCACAACCTGTTATTGCACCAACAGACTTTAGTAGGATCATTAGCTGGTGGATCAATGATCCAAGGACAGATATGCGCGTGCGCGGAAGTTGTATGTGAAGTCTGAGAGCGTGTAGCTCCCGTAGCGAACTTTTTGAGAAATTAAGTTATGATGAAATGAGCAAGTTGATCACTCAAAGTTTATAGCGAAATACGATGTGGGGAATGTAATGCCACCGAAGAAACCAAACAAAAAGGCTAAAGTGTCAGCAGCGGTCTTTCGGGAGTGAGCGGGGCCTCGCAGGTGAACCACTCGGAGCTGTTGGTACTAATACGCTCCATAATAAGAGAGGAGATAGGGGCCGCTTTCGAGAAATTCCAGCCGCAGCTTGATCCTTTAAAGGGAGAACTTGACTCATGTTGTCAGAAGCTCGGTGATATGGAGGAGGGGATGACCGACATGGATTGTAGGTTTGCTATACTCGAAACTGCAAAGGGCAATCTAATGAAGGAAAACAAAGAGTTCAAAGACAAAATAGAGAGGATGGAGATTCAAAGCAGAAAGTTTAATCTACGTGTGATTGGACTGAAAACGGACATTGAGAAGAGCGATCCCATTGCCTTTGTGACAAACTTTTTAAAGGAGGTGTTCGGAAGTGAGCTCTCATGTGAACCGGCAGTCGAGATTGCATACAGGATTGGGCAGGGGACTGATTTGAGACCCAGACCTATGATTGTCACTATGCAGAGATATCAAGCTAAGGAAGCTATCTTGAAGCTGGCAAGAAGCAAGGGAGAGATTATTTTCCGTGACATGCGAGTGAAGATATTTCCTGATATTACTCCGGATGTTGCCAGGAAGAGAGCCCTATTCAATGACGTCAGGATGAAGCTGCGCAAGGCTGAAGTGAGGCAGGTGAGGCGATGAGCGTTCCCCGCAACGCTCATCGTAACCTTCAATGGACAAACCAAACTTTATCGGGACTGTAGTGAAGCTGAGCATTTCTATAAAACAGTGATAAGCCCGGTTTCAGTTAAAGGGATAGTGGAAATCCGCGAATTTTGGGTTTAACTTATGTATTTGAATTAAAAATAAGCATAATAAACCATTTTTTTATATTTCATGCGCCTAGTTTAATTTTATTTTCAATTTTACTGCTCCCGACCACGCCCTCTCAATGAAACAAAATACTTCGGGAATCTTCGGGTGATGACGAAAACAAAGGAAGACGGGCACAAACATTGGATGAGGCACGAGTATTTTATTATGTTTTCTGGCTGATTTAATGCATCGTTAGCCTGTACCATTGTGTACAACGCCATTTATTGCCTGTCGATTAGGCGACCGGAGGCCTCGTCATCCGATAATCCGGTACACAGTGTCGAATGTGTACACTACAGTCATCATATAGACATGATAGACTAACAGTACTGTGAGTACAGCCTACACTTGACAGGCAGCCTGGCTAGCCTAGGATTAGGACCATACTACGTCAAAAGACCGATTGGCTCTAGCTGTATATCATGCTAGTATACAATTCATTTACATTTATTCATGTAATTAATGCCCATAAGGCTGTTACATATACAATAATAAATGTGACAAGATAATTTATGTGAACCTGACCCTGGTATGTTATGAAATGTACCCTACATGCAGTCATCCTCGCGCATAGCCATAGGCCTACAGAAGAAGAAATTAATTGTATTATGAAAATGGGAATTGTTGCAGTTTTGGTGATTTCCACAATTGTTTTATTTTCTTGTAGGCCAATATTCACTGGTCTATGAGTTATCTACTCATTTATTCATAACAAACGTAACATGGGAGAGAATACGTTTCTAGCTAAACGTAATTGAGAATGCAGTTTAGTTCTGTGGGAAGGTAATTTTTAGGAGACAGGGTTGTGGTTATAGGAGAGAATAAACTGTGTTGACCAGATTGGGGCACAAGACAGCAGACCAGTTTGTGTGAGGAATGTCAGGAGAAGGAATCAGTAGGGCATGTAGTACTGAGATATAGAAAGTATGTAACACATAGATAAATGTTTAGGATACATTTTAAGGATTTAGGAATAAAATATGTACAGGAGTATGAGTCAGGGAGCACAGGTTAGGGCACTGTTAAATTTCTTAAGGGGTACAGGTGTTTTAGATTTAGAATCTGAACGACTGCGTATTGTCTGATCCAACATCAGCATTTCCTTGGATTCGTTAGAGAAGCCGGTAAACGGTAGCCCTAAAGCTGTTTTGAAAATGCACTCGCACTCGTAAAAATTAAATTGATTAATATGGATTTATTCAAATTAACACTCTATTTTACAAAGATATCAAAATGTTCTGTGCATTACTTCGAGGACTTTGGTGAGGAAATATAAATCTTCAAGCAGGAAGTTGAAATAGAAAAATAAATCCCTGATTCTAGTCCACTTGAGAGACAACTAATGGTTTCTTCTTTTAGATTGCGGAGGGGAGGACACACTGTTCTCTGCTGTACTTGAGTATGTGTGTTAGAGGCTAGTGGCTTCCCCTCTTCAGACACCTCTCTGCTCCTTACAATCCCTGTGCTACTGTTAAATTATAGATACTAGCTGCTGCACTTACTGGTCTGATTCTATCTCCAGGACCAACACAACCGTTGTACATTTACTCCCAGGGTGCCCAGGAGTTCTGACAGCAGAGGATGTCTCACTTGACATCAAACAGTGCCACATATAACAGGAGGAGTACCGAATGAGACATGTTGTTGGAGTTTGTTTCCTGATTATGCACCAACCATTACTTTTTATTTAATACATTCTAACAAAGATAATGTAAAACCGGAAGCAGGTTGGGGCATTGCCTAAGTCACTGAAGAGAGCCTTCTTCTACACAAATCAACAGTTAGCTGGAGGGAGGTACAGTATTTGGGGTACCACTTTGGTAGCGCAAAGGTACGACCACCGCCATTTCTGCCTGCCCGATGCCAAAGATAAAATAATATGTCTGGGGTTTGATGGGGCTACCTCCTGGGCTTGTCTTTGCTCCCTGGTTAACCTGTTAAGCCCCAAGCCTGTTTTTCAGGCCTCAGGCTCGAAAATGACATTCCCAGAACAAATGACTATAACTTAACTTCTAAAAAGGGGTACATTAATAATCTTTTTTCTCAAAGCAATGATAATCCTGTGAGTTGGATGTAGAAAAGTAAGAATCAATATAATTGTTTTTTTATTTTAAAGTAAATTCAGATTGAACATAGTAAATAATGTAAATTATAGTGTCCGTCCAAAAACAAACATTACTTGTAGTGAAAACCACCCTTGAATGATAGGATCGAAGACTAAAAGCTTTAGGAATCCAAACTATAACATATAATAAGTACCCTGTACAGGGCTGCACATAACTGGTGCGCATGCGCACCCCCGCCAAAAAAGGAGCACCAGATAATTTGAAAAAACGTGCATTTACGCACCAACATTGAGAGAGAGAGAAAAGAGAGAGATAGAGAAGAGAGAGAGAGATATTTGCGAGTTGCATAAGAACTGGTAAGATAGCAGGGTTTCCCACATATACACTTTACTTGGGCGGGCCGCCCAGGTATATTAACGGCCGCCAAAGTATAATTCTTGAGCCATTTAGGTTGTTTTTTTTAATCCGTCCGTGAGCACGATGGCATCTGCGAACCCTCGCTCTACCCCTCGCTATCGCGTGAAGGGTCTGCTTTTTGCGCTCCGCACAGTAACTCTGGTCCGATGCATATAGTGAGCAGCGAACAGTTCATGAGCGTGCTCACTAGCCCACACCCCCCCACCCCCCCCTCATTCATAAAGTCAAGTACCCCTCAAAAGGTCCGGTTTATTTCATTTTAAGGATGCGCACCAAGCAACATCTCCAGGTGCTCCTTTGAGAACCAGGGCAAAAAAGTTATGTGCACCCCTGACCCTGTATCAAGATAGATCCAAAACAAGTGACATTTGACCTTTTTAGAGAGGTTTAAAAACAACAAAAAAACACTTCTGGTGTCATTTCGGTGGATTTGGGTGGATTTGCCATACAGATGTAGCACTCAAGAATGGACTCCACCCAACGGATTCCAGCCGAAAACCCAGCGGATCCCAGTGGCTGGAGATTTAAAGCCCTCCCACTATTTCCTGAGAGGGCGTTGCCTGATTTTCAATTTCAGGATTTAACCATGAGATGGCGCTTCATTCACAAATACACAAAGACACGGGTGAACTTTGTTTTTCAGTTTGTATCATGGACTTTCAGTACTTCAGTAATGTTTGCAGCTCTGCAGTTGTTTGCTAAAGAGCATTTAAACACATATTTGTTCACAGGCTACTATAATGAAAAAACATCAATATTTTAGATCAAATAAAGTATATCTAATCTTATTATCCTAATTGTAATTCAATAATATGTGACCCGCTCTATCGAAATCAGTCGGAAGTCGCAACGGCTCATTTAAAAATAAACGTGGATTTGCGTAAAGAAATAGTTTTTCGGGGTTCGGGTGTTTTGTTTGATTTTAAATAAACAAAGTCTTGGCTTTCAGAATATGACACTTTTATTTCCAAAATCACACGATAAATACATTTTTGAAGCTTGTAAAGGGAAGATGACAGCTCTCACTCGCCACTCTGCTGTTCCGCAATGCTGCTTCCCCTCCCTCCGGCTGAAATTATGAATGTAAGGCCTATAGTAATAGACAACACGGCAGGGTCCGTTACAGTTTGTTTTCATCTGATTTAAATTAAACAAAGTCTTGGCTTTCAGAATATTAAACTTGTTTCGGCAAATTCAGATGATAAATATAACTTTGAAGCTTGTAACGGCATAATTACAAGCGGAGAACGGAGTAATTTAACGTCACAGCAGGCATAACAACAGCCGGTGTTTCTCGTGAGGGTTTTCTCCGGGAAACAAACACAATACACACAAACGCAAAAATACACAAACACACACACGTATACACACACACTCGCGAGCTTCCCCTCCAAATGAAAATATCTTCCCTCCGTAGTATTTTCATCATTTTGATCGCAAAATCAATAGCGCGAGGAGCGCTGCATTTCTATGAGGTAAATATTACCCGCTGGCGGAAATAGGTATAAATATCCATTTTTTTTTTGGCGATTTTTTCAATCTGACTTCATATTGACCATTTTTAACAACACAGGGTATTACATAACACACTATCAGGAAAAGTCACGGACTGGGAGACGTTAATATTTTATTGAAAAAAAGTTACATACAATAAAAAAAACAGCTGCGGGTAAAATTTACCTGTTGGCGGTTCTCGTGTTAATAAAGCATATTTCACTGTCGTTTCCAGGCTTGAAGCCAAGGGCGCAGTCAGAAATAATGACAAGAAAAATAATAAGCAGTCAGGTGACTGTCCCGCTTCTGAGGGGAGCTGTCGCCTCCCTCAGCAAGTGGACGGTAACCGAGTCTGTCAATGCATCACCTTCCGCATGCGCATTGTCGGCCGAGGTTGTCAGTCAGGGGTACGATCGTGTTCAGACACTAGAGGGCCCCATAACACAACTAATAAAGGCACCGAGAGCCGACAGAGGCTACTTCTCCTCTCACTCTCATGAGCGAGAGGTGTAAAGCACTCACAAGCTCAGCTTGGGTGTTGAGGACGATATCGCGGGGCTACAGGCTCCAATCATAGATTTCAGAGCGCTGGGCTCTGCCTGTTATTCGTCCTCCCAAATCCCATGGAAATGATTTACTCTTAGGCTTTGCACCCAGAGAGTTCCATGGGAGGTCTACCAATTGTAGATTTATTACCCGGATTTATTTATTACCCTCCTGTTCCTTGGAATCTTTGTAGCTGCTAACTAGCTGTGAGTTAGCCAGTGGCGGAGCTGGGGGGTGGCTGGGAGTGGCCACGGCCACCCCCATCTGAATCATGGCCACCCCAAACACCCTCACCACGGGGGCCCAAACATTTTAGAACATTAAGAAAAAATTGTTTAAGTAACCTTTCATCATTCATCAACCTGTTAAGCCCGAGAGACCCTGGTACCGGGGCCCCCCTGCAACATCTTGCATGAAAACAGTGTCTGAGGGTCATGTCATGTTCATTTAATAAACTATGAATGTTTTTTAAAAACCCCACAATGCTAACGCTGAGCCTCTGAACTAGCAACGAGCGAAACATGCTAACAGATGACTGCACCGAAATTCACTCACAAAACCTTATTATTTATCTTTGCACATCCAACAACCCATCGTTTCACATCGTGAGGCGACACATTAATCGAGGGGTACCCTTAATTATCACTCAATTATACGAACTCTCGGAGATAATAACAAGAACATACATCAAAACATATGGCGCTAGGTAGCTAATAACCCTAACATGGCTCACCTGTGTCGTAGTCTGGTCAAAAGTGGTCTTCAATGGCATTAAAACGATGCAGAAGTTAATCCAATGTGTCTGTGTCCCCTTGAAATGATTTCTGATAATCCATGAGCTATAAACCTGCTTTTCCGTTTCTAGAAGTCAGACTTAGAGACAGCTTCACTCTGGTGCAAAACTGCGTGCGCGAAGCCCCCACCTTTTTGTTTTACTGTGTGTGAGTGGGGAGATTCCCCTTCGATTCTATTGGCTCTAACGGTCAGAAAGAGATGTCAATCACCAAAATCGACAAATGGGTTCCAGAGAAACGGTAAAGCCCCCATTTCCACCCAAATCACCTCAGAGGTGGAGTTTTTTTTGGTAAACCTCTCTAAAAAGGTCAAATGTCACTTGTTTTGCATCAATCATACAGGGTACTTATTATATATTGTACTTTGGATTCCTAAAGCTTTTAGTCTACCTTACCATCATCCAAGGGTAGTTCTCACTATAAGTAAAACATAATCTTTGGATGGACACTATAATTTACAGTTTTTTACTATGTTCAATCTGAATTTTCTTTAAAATAAAAAACATCTATATTGATTCTGACTTTTCTACATCCAACTCACAGGTTTATCATTACTTTGAGAAAAAAGATGATTCATTTAACCCTTTTAGAAGGGAAGATATGGTCATTTGTTCTGGGAATGTCATTGTTGAGCCTGAGACCTGAAAAACCAACACACTCTCACTCCATAAACGTCCAGGAGCGACGCTTGGTCAGGGTCCCCGAGGCGTGCAGTTGGGACGCTCCTAGGCTCCTTCAGCTTCATAAATGGGACGCAAATAGCTTTCAACTGATTGCAATGTATTCCCATCTGCGGCGGGATTTGACGCTCATGGAAGCACGGCATTCATTTGTGTCGGCTGCCCTTAAAGGCAATGTGAGCGTCCATTCCCATTGGGTAACGGAGAATTGTACACCCGGAAGTATTCCCCTTATTGTCGATTGATTTGACAGTGATATCTGCACTACTCATCGACTAAAAAACACCAGATTATCCTTGTTAATTACACAACATTGATTGGTATAAATTGTGTGCAATGCTTTTGTATTTTTCCCCTTCCATTCGGAGAAACAAATATGTTTTCAGAGTTTAGGATGGCCGAAGACACTACAATACTCAGAATCCTCAGCTATCGTTTAGGACTACACCATAGGCCGCTCTGTTTGACAAAACCCCGTGATTAGTTCTCGAGCTCTGTGATTGGATGTTGGAGTGGCAGTGCGCAAAGTTTACACGCGTCAAACAACACTTTCAAATGGTATGAAACCCACCGACGGCACACTATCCAAATCAAGACTTGAACGTGACCCCCCCCCCCCCCCCCCCCCCCTTTAGGTCACAGGTTCCTCCGACAGTGCAACACAATAAAACAGATACACAGAAAAAATAGTGCAAGTAAATTCGAAAAGAAAAATAGTAAAAAGTTAAATAGTGCAATAAGAGTCTATCTAGGCTACAAGTGACTGGAATATGATATATTAGACAAATCATTTCTAAGTAGAAACATTAACTTCCAACCGTTGCATTTTCATTTCCAACATGGCCATCTTCTAATGCCTGATCAGAATTCTACTGGAGATAAAGTTAAATTTGGTTGTGATAAAACGTCATCCTGTTTAAACCACGTCGAGGATTATTTCTGAAATAGTATGGAGCTCAAATGCTTTTTCTCTTGCAGGTTTATCACAAGGTGAGTTCTTTTTTTACTTTCTGCTTTTTAAACATGTGCTCTCCAGTACAGGTTAGCTCTGAGTGTTAGTGAGGCTTGCTAATGTAAACAAAGACGAGATTACGTCCAAATTAAAGTCAAAGTTTCAGTTTTGTTTTAAAGTGTACTACTATAACTAAAGAATCTGAGTTATCTGAGACCTGAGTACTTCTTCCACCACTGCTCTCATTGAAATATGTACCTAACCACTGGCAAATAGGGAATATCTTTGTGTTTGCAGGCGCTGAATGGGTTTTTCTCCAGTCCTTTTTCCCCTAAGATCTGTGACAGCCTGTTGTGTGGCAGAGACTGCTGCCCTCTCATCCACTGGCTAAACACGTTCACACATCCAATGTGCTGTGTTCACGGCTGCTCCGGTGAAGCCACATAGAAAATTGGCTCAGATCAGCCAGGCCTGAACAAGTTCAGAAGCAGAGATGTGTCCAAAAAACACTGGTCTCCTTGAGGCTGTCTGTCACCATCCAAGCCAAGCATTTATTGATTTGCAGCATTATCTCACATGCTTCACTTGACATTTGTTGGGCGTGGTTGAGTGTTAAACACAAAAACCAGGCAAATCGACATTTGGACACACACAAGTACTCTTAAGACTTAAAGACGCTGGACCCTTATCCTTTCTTTTCATGCTCTAAAAGAAGTCAACACCCAAGATAAGCTTCTGTCCTCACATGCACCCCTCTCATGTGAGTTACTGCATCACACAAAGTTAAATTATTATTGGCAATACAGAGAACAAATGTCCTCATGCACTCACAAAAAAACCTTCCATATATACATACAATAAACATGTGGACGCTCAGAAATGTGACTAACCCACCCACTCACATGGTGCCAGCCGTGTGTAGGCTGTGGAGCCTCAAGCTGTTTGTGCATCCTTGGGCTCCTCAGTCCAATCCTCAGCCTTCCCTCTGACTGATGCATCCATCCAAGTCACTAATTACACAAACCACCAACTTCAAAGACATTTTTCACAAATCCACATCTCAAAAATACCCCTTCAATTACTAAGGGGGGGGGGGATTCATCAGCTTTATTTAAAGAGACTCTTGGTCCATTATTAAAAGACATACAACACTCAAATATAAATGAAAAAAGGCAGTTATACCAATGTTTCCACAGAGGTGACTGGTATCGTACAGCACTGAGACACGGATTTGAAAGCAGCATAATGACAGGGTTATGAGAAACATTCAATCGACAGATGAATTTCTACATCAGATTTCTCAAGAGACATGGAACGTGTTGACTCGTGCATTACAAAACATTTCACTTGCACCGCCCCACCTTGGTTTTCTAAACAGTATATGCAAATAATCGTTATTGGATTGTATTTAAAGATGCCCTTTTATGCTTTTGGGGGTTTTCCCTGTCCTCTAATGTGTTATATAGTTGTTGTTTTTGTACATGTAAATGCACAAAAATAACAATATAAATAATATATAAAAAAGAATAAAATCCCTGTGTTCCCCAGAGGGATTTTCTCTTCGGCGGGTAAACTATCTCTATAAACATCGAAAGTGTTTATTTGATAAAGTAGTACTGCAATTAGTAAAATTAATCTCACGCCTCGAAATGCCACCAAATTTATTCATACAATATAAATAGTTTTGCAGATATATTTTTTCCTGGCCTGGGTTGTATGAAACAATAAATAATTATTTCAAAACTGACTACGGTAAATTGGTATAGTCTTGACCTGTTGACAGTGTTGGGGGAGGGGTAAGCCATGCATTGATTCTTTATTTAGTTGGGCTATATTAAATGATGCCGGTAACCTTAACTCCATTGCTGCTTCCTGTGTTTTGTCGTCAGTTAAGCAACTCAAATTGGAATCATTTCAAACCGTCTTACTTCAGAACGATAATGTGTAGCCCTGCAATAAAAACGTTGTAAACAACCACTATAACCGTTATTGATTGATTTAGAAAACACCTCAAAGGTAAATGTACTGACAAGTCCTTTGTGTAATTTTCAATACTGGAGGCTTGATTAAAAGACGTCTCTAACAGATTAGAAAATGATGTCATTGATGACTTTGCATCAAAGGAAGGTCAAGGTCAAGGAAGTTCAGACTTTAGAGGGCAATTTGGGAGTTTAATTTTAACAATAGAGATGCCTAATTCGGGGGGGCGATGAAAGGTGCACCGCCCAGACAACCCAGTCTCACGGCATTTCGTGTTATAGTCACGAAATTAATTTAATCTATTGATTCGTGTTCACCAACACAATTTTTGCATTTTTTTCTTGTCACACAGAACGATTTTAAAAGCAATGTATTTCTATTGGTAGTATGTTTCGTGCCTGCACCACGTATTTTTGACAAAAAGACGGTCGGGTCAGAAGCTGTGTGGTTCATAAACATTTTTCTTACTCAATATCTTACCCTAAACCTAACCCTATCCCAATATAGAGGCAATGGACGTCCACTCTCGGGAGACGTCCGAGAGTGGTGCGGTTACCCAAAGTGACAGACCTAATTTTACCCAGGAAAAGGGTTTGAAACGTTGGGAAAAGTGGTGTATATAGAGGCGGAGTGAACCTGTGAACCCAGAGAGCAGGCTGTGCAGAAAATGTAAAAATGTATCCAAAAATAGTGCCTCATAACGCGTGTAGAGTCCCCTGTGAACTCCCCTTGCATTCATCCAGAGTCAAAATAGTCTAATTCACTTTTTGGAAAACCAGGAAAAAGGGGCGGAAATTAACAAAAAGTGTTGAAGCGAAGACACATGTGTGTGACTCGAAGATACGTGTGTGAAAGTACAACATTTCAGGAATAAGTGTTTGAAATGCGGGGAAAAGTGCAGCAAAGGACGGACTACAGACCTCCAGCATGTCTCCCTCACATGGGCACTATGGGCTTATTTCACACCTCCAGGAGAGAGACCAGTAATTGCACCTCTCTGTGGCCCCTCAAAGAGCCCCAAAGGATGGACTAATGACTAATGACACCTCCATAACCTTGCACACCGTGAGTCCCCGGGCCCCCGGACTTAAGCACTCCCCCACAGACTAAACCCAGATGATCACACCCTACAGAACCTCTGCCCCTGGTAACCCTAAAAGGGGGGTGGATTTTGCGGTGCTTTACCGTCCGCCCATCGGCATCCATATTCGGCCTTATTCACGGCACTACCACCCATTCTGTGGAGGATATTCTCATGCTCCTGGTAACCCTTTAAATAGTCTGATACTACCAGGGCTCATCACTGCACTTTACAAGCCAGAAATAATGTTTAAATGGTCGGGAAAAGTGTTTTTAAACGTCTGGAAGAGAGTTTTAGCCTTTCATTTTGCACAATATAATTTAACATTGAACCTCTCCTGGAAATGCACAGAATATGTGCATTTACATTTTATTTTTTTTCATTTTCAGATTAGAACAAACTCGGAACAACGCCAACGTTTCCCCGCAGCGAGGCTCTGGTGTTATGCCGTGTTATGCATGCCCTCCAAAAGGAAATGATATAGTTTCCAAACCGTACTTTGCCGTACAAATCAACACATGTCTGGGAGGTTTTGCTTTACGCTGTGCGCGCTCCCGCGAGGTGCATGCACACACGGCATAACACCCCCCCCCCCCCGTTGACAGTTCACGAGCATGCTCTCTCGTGAACTGTTCAGACCCGACGGGTAATAAGGGATTATGACGGATATTTTACGATCCTGTCTGTCAAAATGACGGACAGCGAAAGAGTCTAACGCCACCTCAGTGGGACGGAGAGATATGCTTTGGCCATGGGTGACAGCAGTGGGTCAAACTGTGCATTGTTTCTCCACCACTTCAAAAACAATACAGTTTTTGCAAAGAAGGTATAAATATAAATATACTGTTGGTACTTGTCAATGTCTCTAGGTGTGTAAATGTAGCCCTGTAAATACGATGTCCTTTTGTGATCTGTTGTTTTATGTTCATGTTGTAACCTACTTGCTGCCATGTTGGACAGGTCTCTCTTGAAAAAGAGATTGATGATCTCAATGGGACCACCTGGTTAAATAAAGGTTTAAAACAAAACATTTTTTAAAAAAGAATAATATATATTTTTTGAATTTATTTTTTTGAAAAATCGCGGTAGATTTTGTCAGTCTCATGACGGTATTGGGACGTTTATTTACCGCGATACCGCGATATTCTGTATATCGTTACATCCCTACACAATATACATAATATACATAATAAACACATGATTAGCGGGGGGACCATATTAGCCGTCTAACTTGTACGGTGCACCGGGGAAAACAGGTTGAATCCATGACCCCTGCCCCCTCCTCAGGAGTATCAACCGGTCCTGAGGCGATATCTGACGGCGGTAGAACTCCTTCTGATGATGCTGCTGCAGCTGCTGCCGCCCTGAACATGGAGCGGATTTTCAATCCCTCCTTAATTCCAGGCGTATTCGCGTAGAACCGGTCTGCAGTGCTTACGTTGTGACACATAAACCTGGCGAGAATCGACCTGCTTTCTGGATCTTGGTGATGCTTGATATTGTCAGCCAGGGCAGTGCGCAGGATTGTGAAGGTGATGGCTGTTTCTAGCCCAGCATCAGCCCAAGCCCTCTTCAAGTGAGCGTTCAGGTTCTTGGAGGCGTACGTCCCCGTTGTGAAAAGGAAGAATTAATTCTGAGGACCCGACAAGCCCTCTTTTATCCCCATCCACCGCATGACCCAGCTAAACTCCTTTACTGTAAGCACCAGCTGTGCTTTGCCAAATGTCTTGGAAGTCTTGTGATCCTGCACGTGGATGATGTAGCCCTCAGCAGTGCCCCTTCTGTCTGCCTCAAAGACCTCAGTGTTGGTCATGTTTGCGTACACACCCAGACGGTGGCCATACAGGAGGCTCCAATGGAGGGTTAGATATATATATAGCAGGTACTGGGTGATTGAGGTCGGATTGCTAGCCATCAGGTCAAGGAGATCAGGGATGCGCTTCTCAGCCGCGCCTGGCTCGGCAGACGATCCAGCTTGTTCCTCTTCCCCTTAAACTGGTGGACAGGGACAGATTTGTTCAAGTCGTTCATGTTGGCTGTCACCTCTCTGATGATGTGGGTCATATCAGACTGGGTGAGCCTGCACCCCCGGAGCTTTGACTCAGACAAGTACCTCAGGAAATGGTTCACATTCTTCAGGAACAACAGCGATGTTGTGACTGGCCGGCCCGACTTTGAAATATACTCGCTCCAGCCACGGACCCTCTCCGTGTCTTTTAGGAACAGCCAATCTGACAGCCGGTTAACACCATGGGCCATGAATACGAGGAAGTTCTTTATCCGGCTGACCTTGGACAGACAATTTTCTTTCCGTTTTACTTCCGGTGCGACACCCTCACAATGATCCCTGTATGTCTGAATGTACGTTTCCATGTGTTTAGGCAACGTGATTTCACGCATGGTATTCCCCCGTCCCTTCCCAGTGGACCAGTGATTTGGGGGAGAGGGCCAGTCCTTAGCCAGATTCGCTTTCAGCTTATTGTAGACAGACGCACGGGTCTTCTGGCATACAGGGGTCTCACTACCGGAGGATTCTGGGGACCACATGACAGTCTTGACCGGGGTCTTGAGAGCAGTGGTGTTTTCTCCCGGAGGCCAAGGGAAGCCAGGCTTCCCCTGTTTTTTCGGATTGTAGTTATAATTTAAATAAATAAAAACACTTTGTTTTGTTTCGATAATTCTCCTTTGCTGTGTGTTGCTGCCGGCCCGTCTCTCCCCCATTTACAAAGAGTGAAACAAACAGCGCCCCTCTAGATGTTATGGTGAAACAGTAGATTGCACTCACTGTTGCGAGAGGAGGCCAGCCGAATCTGGCTTCCCTTGGGGAAAAAAATGGAGGGATTGACCAATCAGATGAGGCTCACGTGATGCCCTGCCAACCTGTGATTGGTCAGGGCCATGCCAAGGGAAGCCAGAGGCGGCTGGCTTCCCTTGCCTCACAATCCAATCAAATCGCATCAACTTAGTGTTGCAGTGACGCGTCCTAAAATCCAGAAGTAAGCTGCGCTCGGTTTCCCTCATGTTTCCCTCGACAAAAAAGCAATGGGATTTCTCCATAGGATTTAGGAAAATAGCTTGAAATAAGGTCAGTGGAAAACGAACCTGTTATAAATGCAAGTTTTGTTCAGCCGGATAATATCCTACCCTACTTTTATAATTTTCGAATCATAAATCTAATCAATAGAAGATAGATAGCGTCACTGCACCACTCTCACCGTCGTTAGAAAGTAGCAAGCAACTGAAGCAAGTGCAATTATGGAGGGTGGAGATTTGGAGTATTTCATCAAAAATAATTGTACTAAACTTCCGCAACAGCAGCAACAACAAATACAATCTGATGACAGGCCAATGCCCAAACTGGAGCTATGTACATCCTTACTAAAACAGACACAGTGAATTGTATTTAAATGATTTTCTGTTTCTCCGTTTATATGCGTTAGTGTAACCGGTGATTGCAACAATGGGTCCGATGCTTCAATGCCTGGTACACGGACCAAGGGAGGACTTGGGTTACCACCGGGTTAAATGGTCCCACCTCCGCACCAACGCGGGGCTGGTGATGGCAACATTGGGTCCGATGCATCAATTCATGGTGCCCCGACCATGAGAGGGTTTGGGGTGCCCCGGAACCAGGCAGTACCCCAGCAGGAAACACGTTTTATGGTCAAAGGAGGAAAGAGTGATAGAACCGGGGTAAATCAAAGAAAGTGTCCGACAATAGTGACTTGTGAGGCGGTCAGAGAGTCTGTCATCTCTCGGTCCTATCCTCCAGGCAATGCGGTACCAGAACTGGGTCAAATTGACCAAAATGTAAAAAAAACAAGTTTCAATTCATCCATGGAAAAGGACTGAAAATGAAAAAAAGTATCTGAAAATAGTGCATAATGAGCCTGCAAGAGTCCCTGTCAACTCCCCTTGCATTCCTCCACAGTCAGAACAAGTCTGAGTTCACTTTTTGGAGATCCATAGAAAAGGGGTGAAAGTGAGAAAATGTATTCGAAAATAGTGTCTCATAAGGCGGGTAGAGTCCCCTGACAACTCCCCTTACATTCCGCCAGAGTCGGAAAAAGTCTGAGTTAACTTTTTGGAGAACCATAGAAAAGGGGTGAAAGTGAGAAAATGTATCCGAAAATAGTGTCATTAATTTGACACAGATTTTAAGTAAATGTTAATCATTTTTACCCAAATTGTTAATTAATTAAAATCAATTTATCTTTGATAATTAGTAAATATAAATCAAATTCTACCAGATGTTTAGTAAATCTAACTTAAGTTTGTTCAAATAATTGCTTAATAAAAACTCAATTAAAATGAATAAATATAATACATTTTGACTGTTTCTTCAATTAACATTTACTTATTTACTTAACATTTACATATAATTATCTTTTATTAACTCAAATGTATTTAGTACTTTTTAATCAAAATGTTATGTTTCAAATCTAATTTGTGTCACTTTGTTGCCACAATTTTATTAAGTAACTATAGGTCACAGTTTTTACAGTGCAATAGAATATTTCCAGAAGTGTCACCAATCTGTGAGAAATCTGAGCATACAGAGGCAGACTTACTTCATAGCTATGTGCTATGCCCTAAACCAGGGGTTCCCAACCTTTATTGCGCCAAGGACCGGCAGATACATTAAAAAAAATGTGCGGACCGGTTGTCAATTTGAACTGATTTTAATATGTACTCACCACTGTAACAGCCTGAACAAATACTAGAACAATATGCATCCAAAACATATTAACAAGGTTTAAAAAAGAACCAGTGTCGTTTTTTGGTTTTTTGGAAAACCAAAAAACCGACATTATTCAGTTTTTAAACCAAAACGGGAAAACAGATAAATCAACATTTTGGTTTTATTTGTATGATTTATTTTGGGAACACCCGCATATAGGCTATGGAGCTAGCCAGATGTGTGTACATTACTGTTCATGGTCATTTGAAAACAAATTCCGGTGTCGGACAGACACAAACACACCGAACACACAGAGCTGAGTTGAACACACACACACACACACACACACACACACACACACACACACACACACACACACACACACACACACACACACACACACACACACACACACACACACACACACACACACACACACACACACACACACACACACATCATGCGCCTTGGTGACTGGACATCTCCTTCATAAAACTAATAAAAGGGGGAGTAATTGTGTGTGTGTGTGTGTGTGTGTGTGTGTGTGTGTGTGTGTGTGTGTGTGTGTGTGTGTGTGTGTGTGTGTGTGTGTGTGTGTGTGTGTGTGTGTGTGTGTGTGTGTGTGTGTGTGTGTGTGTGTGTGTGTGTGTGTGTGTGTGTGTGTGTGTGTGTGTGACGTAGCAGCCTGCAGTCACTCGCTGTTCTGAAGAAGGTAAACACAGCGAAGGCGGTGCGTAAAAAGGCACAGCTCTTTACGCGCTGGTGCTGCACTTCTCAGAGGCGGAGTTGCATGTCCCGCTGCCTCCTGATGCTGCAGCCATTTCATGAAGTGAAGGAGGTTTTCCTACAGATAACACAGTTTTTCCAATCCGTTGCTTAAACAAATAGCTCTACACCCCTGGCCGACTTGTCCTTAAAATGAAGTCCGAGTTTGAAATATATCTCAAATAATGTATGCACTGCCATTTCCCCACATAAACATAACAGTCTGCAATTAAATGGTTGTCTCCTGTGTGCTCCACTTCCTCCTTGGCGCACCGGTAACTTTCTCGTGCGCACGAGAGGCTGAGCCGCCAAATCCCTCTGAACATCATAAAAGCCATTTTCAACGGTTTTCTGGTGAAAGATGAACTAGGCTACTGGACGAAATAATATGACTGGTAGGCTATAGGTGCAACAATTAAACACTTTTAAAAAAAACATTATGATAACATATTTTGATATATTTAAAATCCTGCAAATATTACGATAAACTCACAGCTATTAACGCGGCCCGGTACCGGTCCGCGGACCGGGGGTTGGGAACCCCTGCCCTAAACTACAGAACTTTTGGGTCGCAATATTCTCATTCTTTTCAAAGGCATTTAAAGTCCAACTCCAACCAGATCCAGTGTTGGTGATACTGGGCACATCTGCACAATGTAACACACTTCAAAATGCACAACTTCATCTCCTGTCCGGTCTCCTGTGTGCAAAGAAACGTATTCTCCTGTTATGGAAATCAAAGGATGTGCCCCGTTTTAAAGCTTGGATTACTTATCATTGACTGATACTCTGCATTTAAAAATAATTCGATATATCCTAAAAAAAAGACTGGGGGAATTCGAAAGGATGTGGGGTCCAATGGTTTCATTTATACGGGGGACGGTCGGCTGAAATGCATTGCACAAACAATCGTTTTTTTTTTTATGGCTGGGTTGCAGGTAATCTGGGCTCATCTGCAACACCTACATTTGCAACTTTTTCTTTTTATTATATACTATTTTGTATGTTCTTTCCCACTATGATTAGGTATGTCATTACTTAAGCATGAAACATGGCATCCTGTCATGCTATGTTTTTTGTGTTTTTTTTCCTTGTTATTTCTTGTTGGCTGTTACAGTATGTTTGTCTTCTATGTTGAAAAAGGGAAGTATGATTTCCACCCCAAAGAAGTCTGTATTGCTTACACTTGTATGCTTATTCTCAATAAAACATATTTGAATAAAGAATCATTGCACTAGCTTTGCCCAAGCCATTGAACCTCATGAATACATTCCCACCACAGTACATGCCCTTTTAGTATTCCCCTGCTATCTACCATGAATATGAATGTTTTATTCAAATACGTTGCGCTACAAAGACTTTCACCTTGTGTGTTTTATTTGAATGAATTTGATAAACACAAACGATATACTGTGTGACACGCACCGGACCCGATCCTCTTTTTATTTGAAACACAATATCCTGGTATGTCTCTCTAAGCAGAGGTGACAGCACAAACATTGCACCAGCGTACAGAAAGTGTTTCAGCCAAGGACTCCATTGAATCAGTCCCTTTGAACTCGGCGCCCGATGTTATTTTGCGAAGGGATAAAAATGATTCAGGAATTTTCAAATCTATGTCGCTCCATTCACTTCCCATCTAATGCAATCAGCAAAGCCAAGCATATCCCTGCTTTCATCCTTTTGATCAGAAGGAAAAACAATTTACACTTTTTCATTTCAGAGGCAGTGTGAAATGAAAGCGGAATAAAGGAGTGGGTAGAAAGGGCAAAAGACAGAGAGGGATGGGAAACGGTGGGGTGTTAGCAAATGGATGAAAAGCACGGAGAAAATGTCATTAGAGTGATCCATCATAACCAGCACACACCACACACACACACACACACACACACACACTCTTTCACAGATGCCTCAAAGAGCAACTCCGCAGCTCGGGCCCTTTCTTTCTTGTTGAGTACAATTTAATTTAGTCCAAATATATAATACACGCCTCAAACCTAGAAAGAACTGTACATAATATATAACTCTGAGCAAACACTTGCACCCAGAACAGGGTGTCCAAACATATTTCACTGAGGGCCACATACGGAAAACCCTACGAAGGGTTGGGCCCCTCCCTAGAGGTGAGGAGTGTTGCCTCATACATTGAGTTATAAGTTAGCAAAATCAATGAAATGTAGGTACATTTTGCTTGATAATTAAATATACAAAAAACATCCTAATTCAGAGCTCTCCATAGGGTTTCATTTATTTTGTTACAAAAATCTTTGTCAACTCATCCCTTAAAACAGAAGCCTCAGATTGCTTAAAACAAGTGGAAATATGAAGGGTATATATCAAGCTTGTTATGTAAATAGGTTATTGGGCTTTTTTGATCAACTAAGCTTTGTTAGACATATATACATATGAATACTGTGTAATATATGTTTACATATATATTTAGGAAGTACAATTTAAGACATGCACAAACTTCATGTGTCGGCCATATTCCATTATACTTTAGAACTTTCCAAGGGCCAGAGTTGGCCCCCGGGCGGTAGTTTAGTGGCCGTGACAAGGCCGTGACAAGGCCGTGACAAGGGCCGCCTTGGACACACAAATTAAAACCATTGATATTTAATCACCATCTAGTAAAAATAAAGTGTTATCTTATTTAATCAGTATTAAAACAAAGCTCTATTTTTTGGCTCAATAGTTTAAATGTTATAATCCTTAAAAACACAGTTAGCAGTGCCTATATTTCTTTAATCGTTTGAAGTTTACAGACAGATGTACTGGCCCAAAGACAACTATATGATCATCCGGACAAAGGTGAGGTGGCTAATGTTATGCTAACTGAATGCTAAATCTAGATAAAACTACAATTATTTTATATATATATATGTATTTTGGATCAGACAAAGGAGTATACATAACTAAGCATACATTGTGGCAAGGCATTGGCAGATTACCCCACACCTTGTAATTGTTAACAGCCTACTCTGTGACTGATCCTGCTGCCTGGCCAGTGTCTCAGACAAAAACAAAGTGGTGTGTAAATCCTCAAGAGTATAGGACTAATGTTTGTTTCAATGCATATGACCCCTGCCCCTGCCTTTTTCATTTCATTTCAAACCTTTATTTATCAATCAATGTTTATTTATATAGCCCAATATCACAAATGTTACATTTGTCTCAGTGGTCTTCACAGTGTGTACAGAATATCAGTATGACAATACGACACCCTCTGTCCTTAGACCCTCACATCGTACAAGGAAAAACTTCCAAAGAAAACCCAGTTTAAAGGGAAAAATGGGAGAAACCTCAGGGAGAGCAACAGAGGAGGGATCCCTCTCCCAGGACGGACAGACGTGCAATAGATGCCGTGTGTAAATTGAAAAGATAATACATTTGCAACATAGGTAGTCCAAATGTTTGGAAATGCATGTGTGTATAATAGGAAGATGAATCCACGAGGATATCCATCCAGGACCGATGATCCAGGACCACAGCCACGACTCAAGATCCAGCGCTCGCGATCCAGGACACAGGACCGCAGGATCATCCATGACTCCGGATCCCAGCGTATATAGACACCAAAAAGAAAGACATTTGGGGAAGCTGGGTTAATCGGAACATGAGTGTACACGGGTATAGACAGAGAGAAGGAAGAAGTAAGATGTCCCCCGACAAACTAAGCCTATATCAGCAAAACTAGGGGCTGAATCTAATCAGCCCTAACTATAAGCTTTATCAAAAAGGAAGGTCTTAAGCGCACTCTTAGGATAGGGTGTCTGCCGCCCGAACACAAACTGGAAGCTGATTCCACAAATGTGGAGCTTGATAAATCCCATTGAGATCATTGATCTCTTTTCCAAGGGAGACCTGCTCAAGTAGTTCCACATGGAACATAAAAGCATAAACAGAACAACAAAAGGACATCATCCAGCATCATTTACATAATTATCCACATAAACAGGTACCAATAGCTTCTGATTGAGTAGCATCCAACCGAGCTTTAAAAACATTTAGTGGCACCAGATTGTTCAGTTTCCATTTAATTTGCAGACTATTCCAAGACAGAGGAGCTGCGCATCTAAAAGCTGTCTTCCCTAAGACAGTCCTAGCAGTTGGCACATTTAATAAAACCACAGCATTCGATCTCAGGCAGTAGCCACTTACAATTCTCCATGAGATCAGGGAGCAGATATAAGATGGAAGTTTCCCTAGCATGGCTTTGTATATAAAAATGTACCAGTGACTGAGCCTCCGTACAGTTAGTGAAAGCAAACCAGCCCTTGCATACAGGGTACAGTGATGGGTTAATGCTTTACAGTTTGTCACACATCTCAGTGCGCTGTGATACGCAGCATCTAACTTGACCAGGCAATTGGCAAAAATAATGCCCCCCTCCTTTTCAGGAGCTACTGTTGTACACGTATTCATAGATTGTATATATGGCACACGATATACTGTAGAAAAGCTGTGTCCCAAGTCAAAGAAGTCAGTCTAAAAGCTGTGAGATGCACAAGTCTGTGAACGTCTCTCAGTTTTGCACTTGCGTGATTGCACAGTACCATTTGGCATGGCATATTTGCACATTTTATATAATTAATACTAATTATTGAGATAGTATTTATTAAAGGATTAAACCGTATTGATTGAAATGTCGTCTGGCAGGTGCTGGTCGGGTCCTGGGCTCCGCCTGACAAGATAGGGGAGTTAGCGAGAGCGCCGAAAGTGCTTATGCTGGGGTAGAATGACAGCGGTTAAGAATAATCCGGGTGCACATAATATGTGGGGGTGTAGACATCATAGCGTTAAGTGGCAGTAATTGTACAAGTGCTGACTGCGTTTAGTTGGGTTTGTATGTGTGTACTTCTGTTCAGTTATATGTTTCTGTTTGAAAAGTGTTCCCCCTCCCGTTATGTCTGTTGCTGATTGTGTGCACCTGGTGCCCTATGTTGTCTCCTCCCCCCTCACCTGTGTCTTGTTGTGCTGATTAGAGTGTGTGTATTTAGGCTCCGTTTCCCTGTCTGTTGAGGAGGCAGGGACTGTGGGTGAGATCCTGGTGGCTGCAGGCTGGGCTCACGTGAACAGCAGCAGCAGCAGGATTGAGGCTGTGTGTGTAATGTGTTCATGTTTTAATAAATGCCCACACCGGGTTGTATTTTTGGACGTTCTGCCTCTGCCTCCTTGCTTGGTCGGGCCGCTCAATTGTCAGCTTCACAGAGACTCTAGGAACAACCAACAACCCTGCATTCTTGGAACGCAATGCCCTAGTAGGACAGCAGGGTATAAGGAGTTCTTTAAGGTAAGATGGCGCCTGCCCATTAAGGGCTTTGTAGGCGAGAAGAAGAATTTTAAATTCTATCCTGTGTTCTATAGGGAGCCAGTGTAAGGCAGCCAGAACAGGAGTAATGTGGTCCCTTTTCCTAACTCTGGTTAGTACACGAGCTGCAGCATTTTGAATCAGCTGAAGCGACTTGACTGACTTCTTGGTACTCCCTGATAATAAAGAGTTACAATAATCCAGCCTTGAAGTAACAAATGCATGGACTAGTTTCTCTGCCTCGTTTTGAGGCAAGATATGCCTGATTTTTGCAATGTTACGTAGATGGAAGTAGGCGGTCCTTTAGATTGATTTTATGTGGGCGTTAAAGGATAAATCCTGATCAAATATAACATCAAGATTCCTTACAGTCTCACTGGAATGAATGAATAATTACAGGCCCATCTCAAAGCTCCCATTTGTGTCAAAAGTTTTAGAAAAAGTTGTTTCTAATCAACTCAATACATTTCTGAATGACAATAAAATCCATGACAAATTCAAATCAGGTTTCAGAAAACATCAATCCACAGAATCAGCTCTCCTCAGGGTCTCCAATGACCTCATGATGGCATCGGATGCAGGCGATTGCGTGGTTCTGGTGTTGTTGGACCTGAGTGCAGCGTTTGACACAGTGGACCACACCATCATGCTAGATAGACTCAGGGAGTGGGTAGGCATCTTAGGGTTTGCCTCGTAACCTCAGTGGGAGAAGTTTCTCCGTGGCGGTGGTCCGTTCTCATCACACAGCACTCCCCTATCCTGCGGCCTGCCCCAGGGTTCTGTTTTAGCCCACCTTCTTTTAGCCCTGTACATGCTCCCATTGGGCCGCTTAATTAGCCAATTTGAGGGTGTCTCGTATCACTGTTATGCAGATGATATCCAGATATACTTCTCCTTCAAACCTGTCAAAATGGAAAAAGTAAACACCCTCATCACATGTCTGTCTGCAATTGAGGAGTGGATAATAATAAATAATATTACATTTATTTTGGGGGGTGCCTTTCATAACACCCAAGGACACCTTACAGGGTTACAGATTTACAATTTACATTTACAATGTTACCTTACAAATTAAAACAGTGGATTTAGTGAAGTATCAGGCGGGGTAAGACGAGACAAACAACAGGAAATTGACTACAAAAGGACACAGGGTACAGATTATAAAGAAAACGGGCGGAGGGAAGGAGGTCAGAGATGTACATGGGGGCAAGGTTATGGACAGCTTTGTATATGAGTAGAATGTTGTTGTAGTCAATACGGTAGCGTACAGGATGTCAAGCAACTTCCTACAGCTTAATGCATCGAAAATGGAAGTCTTGATCTCAGCGGCTGATAACATTGCCTCTAAGGTAGCAAGCCACCTGGGCAAACATAAAAAACCTTGGTGTAACTTTCGATCAGTCTATGATACTAGACAAACACATACAACTTCTGACCCGTACCTGTTTTTTACATCTCAGGAACATTGCCAAGCTCAGGGGGGTTCTATCCAACGCAGAAATCGAGATGGCTATCCATGCCTTTATTTCATCCCGGCTTGATTATTGTAATGCTCTGTTCTCCTGCCTCAACAAAACATCAATAAACCGGTTACAACAGGTCCAAAAAGCTGCAGCCAGATTACTCACTCGGTCCAAAAAAACATGCCACATAACTCCGATTCTTTCTGCCGCGGCTCGAAGCGTCCCAGAAGCTCCTTGCCGCAAGGAATTTCTAAAATATAGGATGAATCCTATTTTTGACGCGGCGCAGCGCGGCGCAGGCAGGAAGTGATGAAAATCACCTTGTCTGCTTTGCTGGTTGAGGGGGTGCACCCAACACCGGCTCCTTCTCCTCCCCCCCACCACCGTCTTTCAAGTGAATACATGCCAGCGTTCTCCTCCGGTTTACAGGCACTGTAAATTATATTATATATACAATAATTATGATGATGAATGCATATTTTTTTACCACTAAAATACAGCAACACATCTTTGATTCATGTCGTTTATAACTGGAATATTACAATTATTATTAACTGTGTCTGTAGTCTACAACACAACAACATATAGGAAATAACAACAATAAACACGATTTAAGCAGACACAAACATAAACAACACACTCTCACTCCCTAAGCGTCCAATAGCGACGTTTGGTCAGTGTCCGTGGCGTCCAATTGTGACGCTCCTAGGCTGCTTCAGCGTCATAAAGGGACGCAAATAGCTTTCAACTGATTGCAATGTATTCCCATCTGCGTCGGGATTTGACGCTCATGGAAGCACGGCATTCGTTTATGTCGGCTGCCCTTAAAGGCAATGTGAGCGTCCATTCCCATTGGATAACGGAGAATTGTACACCCGGAAGTAAGTATTCCTCTTACTGTCGATTGATTTTACAGTGATATCTGCACTACTCATCGACTAAAAAACACCAGATTATCCTTGTTAATTACACAACATTGATTGGTTTAAATTGTGTGCAATGCTTTTGTATTTTTCCCCTTCAATTCGGAGAAACAAATATTTTTTCGGAGTAAAGGATGGCAGAAGACACTACACTACCCAGAATCCCCAGCTATCGTTTGGACTACACCATGTGCTCTGTTTGACAAACCCCGTTTTTTTCACCATTCATTCCATGGCTAGCGTCTATGTCAAGTGATCTTCAAATTTCTCCCTGCAGAAAAAGAAAACATGGCCGAACTTCGTTTTATTCTCGGTGGAAAATGCCTATTTTAAAGTTAGTTTGGCCATTAAAATGCGTTTTGATGTCATTTGATGCGAGAAATATGAGTTGTTATTTCAGATTATGTGTGCAGTGGATGTACATGATCTTTAGTTTGCTAGTTATTACTAAGATTACTTCAGGAAATCGCGACGTTTTCATTGTTACCAAGGTGGTTGCTAGGGACGCTGCTATCGATATTATTTCTGTTATGTTGTGTAACTGTTTAATGGTGTTATCTTTATTGCTACCCCCTTCCCCGTCAATGTATAGTGTTGGTCCACAGCCTAAACATATTAGTTTAACAAAATCCGCATCTAAAGATAGCCTACGTTATTTTCCCCTGTGCAATTCCAGTCTCACATCTCACAGCACATCGTCATTAACAAATACCGGAAACAGACCAAAAACATTTAAAAAAAAAAATAATAATACTTTATTCCGAGTGTGCTTGCTTTTCTCTTTGAAAGTCATCACATAACGGCATTGTAATACACGGTTCGGCTGCATTACATATTACATATCTGCCGTAGTTCTGTATTTATAGACCCCTGATGAGAAGACCTCTAGACAAACATGAGGAACTGAAAACGTGACGTGGATCATAAATATATCAGTCATTAAACAACATCTTACATTTCTTTTCACACAATACGTCTCCTTGCAGTATCAACACTAATTCGGCTGACTTTTATATTTGATCCAATTGGTAGATAGGCTGTATTTACACCATAACGGTGCACAGCTGATATAAAGGGACACCTGGTGGTTAAAGCATGTTATTGAATTTAATTATTTGTATTATTAGATATTAATACGATCCCTATAAAGTATATTCATTACTCGTTATTCTCTACTAATAGTTAATTAAAGACTGTATATAATGACTATTTTGCACATCCCTTTCAAGATTTCAAGATTTTCTAAGGTTTATTGACATATCATATTCACAAACGGTGTAGTTATGCACTGAATGAAAAACTTGGGTTGCAGGTTCCTCAATAGTGCATTACAAGACATCTATCAATATTTGTGCATACCTCCAGCAATGTTAACTATGTTGACGCGGTGGACCCGTTCAAATCCAGTTTTGGACAGTCTGCCGTGGTTCCATCCCATTTCAAGTGCTGTTCGAGAATCGGCGTAACCCTCGGAGCACACTCTCCAATCACAGAGCTTGAGGACTATCACGGGGTTTGTCAAACAGAGCACATGGTGTAGTCCAAACGATAGCTGGGGATTCTGGGTAGTGTAGTGTCTTCTGCCATCCTTTACTCAGAACAAATATTTGTTTCTCCGAATCGAAGGGGAAAAATACAAAAGCATTGCACACAATTTAAGCCAATCAATGTTGTGTAATTAACAAGGATAATCTGGTGTTTTTTAGTCGATGAGTAGTGCAGATATCACTTTAAAATCAATCGACAGTAAGAGAAATACTTACATCCGGGTGTACAATTCTCCGTTATCCAATGGGAATGGATGCTCACATTACCTTTAAGGGCAGCCGACACAAACGAATGCCGTGCTTCCATGAGCGTCAAATCCCGACGCAGATGGGAATACATTGCAATCAGTTGAAAGCTATTTGCGTCCCTTTATGACGCTGAAGGAGCCTAGGAGCGTCACAATTGGACGCCACGGACACTGACCAAACGTCGCTATTGGACGCTTAGGGAGTGAGAGTGTGTTGACATAAACCATTTAACTACGTAGCCTACTACTTGTAGAAGTACAAATGTCCAGGAAATATTCCAAAATCAACAACAACTGCGAGGCTGCACACACGACGCTCCGCTTCCGCAACGTTTTGAAACGCGCCTGGTGTGTTAGGTCGCAGGAGGAGGTCGCAGCGTGGCGCAGCCGCAGCGCAGACGCTCCTGGTGCGTTTAGGGGGTAAGGGTGCCCCGAACCAGGCTAAAGACTGAGGGTGACCGTGCCTTTGAGGTGGTGGCCCCAAGGCTTTGGAACAAACCCACCCAGATAATAAAAACCTCGGCCTCAATAGAGATTTTTCAGCCTGTCCTCCTACAAAAAAACGACCAAATAGGTCGATTGTTTAAGCACCTTAGATTACGACCCATAGCCACGTTTTAAAGTTGTTAGGAACCTTGACTCAATAGCTTGGAGAACTCAAATGCACGACCCAGAGACAAAAAGTTTTTGAAGAAAAAATAGTCTTTACTTTCAAATAAACAAAATCACTCTTTTAGAGGAATGAACAAACTGACAAAACGTAAAGCGCTCTCGTGGATGGTAAAAGGCAAAACACTGGCTTTCATTAAACAATGGCTTAGATCTTACTTCTTGGAGCAATGAACAAGACGAACCGACAACTAACAAGGGGAGACAGGACAATATATACATGAGGTAAGTGGGCACAGGTGGAAACAATCAGGGGCGGGGCAGACACTGATGATGGCGGGAAAAGGAACCAGAGCAGGAAGTAAAGGGACCTGGAATGAGACAAGGTGAGTACAACATAAAACAGGAAGTGGAACATAAACTAAACTAACATGACAAAACGTAACATAATTGACGGGACACAACAGTACCCCCCCTTCTAGGGCCGACTCCTGACGGCCCAGGCTGCTCAGGGTGACGATCATAGAAGTCACTGATGAGTGTCTTGTCCACAATGAACGTTGAGGAGACCCACAAACGTTCCTCAGTGCCGTAACCCTCCCAATCAACCAAGAATTGTCGTCCTCGGCCCCGTTTGCGGACCGCCAGAAGTCTCTTGACTGTGTACACCGGACCACCTTCAATGATCCGGGGTGGTGGAGGGGGCTTGGAGGCGGGAACCAGAGTGCTCTCTCGAACTGGCTTGAGTTTGCTCACGTGAAACGTGGGATGGACCCTCAAAGATCTGGGGAGTTTGAGGCGCACGGAGACAGGGTTAATGACTCTTGAAATTGGGAAAGGACCCACAAACCTCGGTGCCAACTTCTTGGAGTGAACGTGTAGGGGTAGATCCTTGGTGGAGAGCCAGACTTTCTGGCCCGCCCTGTAGAGGGGAGCCGCACGCCGGTGGCGATCCGCCGCTGACTTCATCCGGGTCGAGGTCCGGAGTAGCGCCTGCCGAGCACCGGCCCAAACCCGCCGACAGCGTCGGACCATGGCATGCGCGGATGGAACCTTGACTTCTTCCTCATTAGCAGGGAAGAGAGGAGGCTGGTACCCATTAGCACACTGGAAAGGGGAAAGACCCGTGGCAACCGAGGGGAGAGTGTTGTGGGCCTACTCTATCCAGGTAAGGTGATCGCTCCAAGTGGTCTGCTTCTGGGACACGAGGCACCTGAGGCATGTTTCGAGGTCTTGGTTCAGGCGCTCTGTCTGACCGTTGGACTGCGGGTGGTAACCGGAAGATAAGCTGACGGTGGCGCCGAGGAGCTGGCAAAACTCCTTCCAGAAGTTGGAAATGAACTGTGGTCCTCTGTCGGAAACTATGTCACTGGGGAAACCATGGATTCTGAACACGTGAGTTAACATGACCTCTGCCGTCTTCTTGGCAGAGGGAAGTTTGAGCAGAGGAATGAAATGTGCCATCTTTGAGAAACGGTCTACCACCGTCAGGACGGTAGTGTTACCTTTGGAGGGCGGTAGTCCAGTCACAAAGTCCATGGAGATGTGCGACCATGTTTGCTGAGGCACTGGGAGGGGCTGGAGAAGACCCATCTGGGCCCGGGATGAGGTCTTATTCCGGGCACACACTGGACAGGCCGCCACGTACTCGGAGACCTCTTTTTTCATGGCCGGCCACCAGAACCGCTGTTTTATGGCAAACATTGTTCGTCAGACGCCGGGATGGCATGTGAACTTGGACGTGTGAGCCCAGTGGATTACCTGAGAGCGTAAAGACACAGGGACAAACAAGCGGTTGCCTGGACACTCGCTGGGTGCCGGGCTCACAACATTGCCTGCTTCACATCTGTTTCTATCTGCCATGTTAGCGACCCAACCACACAGTTCAGTGGAAGGATTGATACTGGTTCCTTGGCATTATGTTCAGGCTCAAAGAGACGAGACAGTGTGTCTGGCTTACGGTTTTGTGTACCGGGCCGAAAAGACAATATGAAGTTAAATCTGCTGAAGAACAGAGTCCACCGGGCCTGACGTGAATTTAGTCGCTTGGCTTTCCTAACATATTCTAAATTCTTGTGGTCAGTCCAAACAAGAAATGGTTGCTCCGCCCCTTCTAGCCAGTGTCTCCACTCCTCCAAAGCTGCTTTGACAGCTAGTAACTCCTTGTTCCCCACATCATAATTTTTTTCAGCTGAGGTCAACTTACGCGATAGATAGGCACAGGGGTGCATCCTGTTATCCTCGGAGGATCTCTGGGACAACACAGCCCCGATGCCCTCGTTGGATGCGTCAACCTCAACCACAAACTGTCTCTGGGGATCCGGAACAGTGAGTACAGGTGCCGTGGTGAATCTCTTCTTGAGGCATTGGAAGGCGGACTCGGCCTGGGAGGTCCACTGAAAGGAGACTTTAGAGGAGGTGAGAGCATGCAAAGGTGCGGCTACAGAACTGAAGTTGCGTATAAACTTCCGATAAAAGTTGGCAAACCCCAGGAATTGCTGAACCTTTTTGCTGCTATCAAGAGTGGGCCAGTTGGCCACCGCACTGACCTTGGATGGATCCATCTGCACCTGATTAGCGGTGACAATATAGCCCAGAAAGGAGACAGTGGTTGCATGGAAGTCGCACTTTTCAGCTTTCACATACAACTGATTCTCAAGAAGCTTCTCGAGAACTTGGCGGACATGCATGACATGAGACTGACTATCTGGGGAGAAAATCAAAATATCATCCAGATACACGAAAACAGAAACATTCAAATACTCTCAAAATGTCATTTACCATGGCCTGAAATACAGCAGGAGCATTACATAGTCCAAAAGGCATGACCCGATATTCATAATGTCCGCTTGGGGTGTTGAACCCCGTTTTCCACTCGTCTCCCTCTCTAATCCTGACGAGGTGGTAAGCATTCCTAAAATCGAGTTTGGTAAAAACTTTAGCTGTTTGAAGCAGTTCAAATGCTGAAGACATCAGCGGGAGTGGGTGGCGGTTCTTAACAGTTATTTTGTTCAATGGGCTGTAGTCAATGCATGGCCTGAGCGACCCATCCTTCTTACTCACAAAGAATAATCCTGCACCAGCAGGTGACGAAGAGGGACGGATTATCCCCGTTTTCAACGAGGAGGAGATGTAATCGTCCATGGCCGCACGCTCCGGTCCCGAGATGGAGTATAAGCGCCCCCTAGGGATGGGTGCGCCAGGCAGCAGGTCGATGGCACAGTCAAAAGGACGATGAGGGGGCAGTGACAGAGCTTTGGTTTTATTAAAAACCTCCTTAAGGTCATGGTAGCATGAGGGGACCTTGGAAAGGTCAGGAAAATCTGAGCTTCTAACCGAAACTGCAACGGTTTGTGGGATTCTACAGGACTGTTCACAATTCCCTCCCCATCCCTTAATTTGTCCTGAACCCCAATCAATCTGTGGGTTATGTGTCTTTAGCCAAAGAAACCCCAAAATCAGTGGATGTTGTGCTGAATTGAACAGATGAAACTGCATTATCTCTACATGATTATTATCAATTGTTACTTGAATGGGTTCCGTACAATCAGTTACTTTACACATTAGTCTGCCATCTAGGGCGCTGGCATTGACAGGATGCTTGAGAGGGACAGTCTTAATATTAAGGCGTTTAGCTAAATCCCAGTCTATGAGGCTTTCATCAGCCCCAGAGTCAATTAGCGCCCCCAGAGTATGTGTCTGACTGTTAGCTGTGACTTTAACCTGGGTGAGTGTGCGAGGAGGATAGTTAGAGGAAATCTTGCTCACCAACGCCCTCCTCATGGTTGGTGAGCAAGCCCTTTTCCCGGGCATGTTGCCTGCTGGTGACCCGATTGGCCACAGTAAAAGCAACATCCCTCCTGCAGGCGGCGCCGTCTTTCCTCTGGAGAAATCCTTGTTCTCCCGAGCTGCATTGGCTCCTCCGGTGCCTGTGATGGCGCTGTCACTGCTGGGCCTGATGAAGAGTGAAACAAGGGATCCCATGAAGGCTGCTTATCCAGAGAGCGCCCCTGGTGGCTTGGATGTCTTGTTGCAGTTCGGCGCCGTTCTCTCTCTCTTTCTCTGAGGCGGTTATCAACTCGGATAGACATGGAAATCAGCGATTCCAGGTCTTGTGGTAGTTCTAGTGGAGCCAGGTGGTCTTTGATGGTTTCAGATAGTCCATTCCGGAAGGCGTCTATTAATGCTGGGGTGTTCCAGCCACTGTCTATGGCTATGGTACGGAACTCTATGGCATAATCTAACACTGGCCGTGGGTGCTGTTTGAGCTGCATGAGTACACGGGTGGCCTCAGCGGCAGGTGAAGTAAGATCAAAAATCCTGCTCATAGTGTCTTTGAATTCTGTGAAAGATCCACATATACTGGAGTCTCTTGACCACTCCGCAGTGGCCCATGCGGCAGCTCTGCCAGTTAAATGGGAGACCATAAATGCTACTTTAGCCTCATCTGACACAAACGCGGCTGGGTTAAGTTTGTAGTGCAGGTCACACTGGACTAGGAAGGTTCTGCAGTTGCCAGATTCACCTGAATATTTCTCTGGCGATGCCAACCGCAGTGGGACAGGAGAGAAACTGACCTCGGCCTGATTAGCAGCAGGATTAGCATCAGGTGGCGTAGCAGAAATCGGAGCTGTAGCAGTTGCCTCTAGATGAGTGAGGACTCTGTGGAGCTGTTCTGCCAGCTGGTTCACCTGCGACGTGACAGAGGTTTGGAAATCCTCCTGGCGCGACCCTTCACTCCATGGCTAATGGTTTTTAGCTGCCCCTGGTGCTGATAGATGATATTTCTCTGTGCAGACAGGGCAGTCTGGAGCGTCTTGGGGTCGGCTGAGTCCATATTGGTCGGTTCGTTCTGTTAGGAACCTTGACTCAATAGCTTGGAGAACTCAAATGCACGACCCAGAGCCAAAAAGGTTTTTGAAGAAAAAATAGTCTTTACTTGCAAATAAACAAAATCATTCTTTTAGAGGAATGAACAAACTGACAAAACGTAAAGCGCTCTCATGGATGGTAAAAGGCAAAACACTGGCTTTCATTAAACAATGGCTTAGATCTTACTTCTTGGAGCAATGAACAAGACGAACCGACAACTAACAAGGGGAGACAGGACAATATATACATGAGGTAAGTGGGCACAGGTGGAAACAATCAGGGGCGGGGCAGACACTGATGATGGCGGGAAAAGGAACCAGAGCAGGAAGTAAAGGGACCTGGAATGAGACAAGGTGAGTACAACATAAAACAGGAAGTGGAACATAAACTAAACTAACATGAGAAAACTTAACATAATTGACGGGACACAACAAAAGTGTAGCACCTCTAGTGGTCGTGTAAGAAACAACATGCTCCCGTTTATTTACAAATAACCCTCTCTGGAAAATCCTAAATTGTAGAACAGTTTGGCCATTAAAATGCTTTTTGATTAGATTTCTAGCGAGAAGTGTATATTGTACTTTTAGAATCCACGTCCAGTGGAAGTGTAGGATCTATAGTTTGATAGATATTACGAAGATGATTTGAGGTCTCGCCAGGATAACGTGTATATGCGGCAGCTTCCATGTAAAGTTAGCGTGGGTGAAAACAGTATTTCCGGTCTCGAAGTTTTCATAATAAAACCGGATATATTCCCCTCACTGTCAAATTATTACACAGTGATATCTGCATTACTCATCCACTAAAAAACATCAGTTTATCCTTGTTAATTACACAATATTGATTGGTTTAAATGGTGTACAATGCTTTTGTGTTTTTAACCTTCGAGTCAGAGAAACAAATAGTTTTTTTAGGAGTTTAGACACTACAGTTTCCGAAGACACTACACTACCCAGAATCCCCAGCTATCGTTTGGGACTACAACATCCGCCTTGCTTTACAAACCCCGTGATTAGTCATCAAGCCCTGTGATTGGATGTTGGAGTGGCAGTGCGACAAGGTTACGCTGTCAAACAGCTCTTTGAAATGGAATGGAACCACGGCAGACTTTCCAAAACTGGAATTGGACGGGTCCAGCCCCCGGCTCCAGCTTCCCTCCCCCCCCCCCCCCCCCACCAGAACTACACATGCTGGCTATTGTGTGTTTCGCAATATATGGCACGTCTCTTTATAAGACGTTTTCGTATTTCCCACAATTAGAAGTTGGCAGTATTAAACGTGTACACCCTGGAGGTTTAGGGGATACGAAACACAGTGGTGTTATCAATTGTAAAACATATAATTAATAAATGGTGAAATAATATACCCACATGACACCTAAGGTCAGAAGAGCTTTATTTAACAGATGGTTTTATGTCTACCCCTCCTGTTGTTCATTGATAAGCCGGAAACAGGCACTTGTCAAGGTTCAGAGGCAAATTTTGCAAATATGGCAGTAGCCATCGATCATCTTAAGATAAGATAAGATATACTTTATTGATCCCAAGTTGGGAAATGTTTTTGTTACAGCAGCATGTACTACTTTGTTCTACTCCACTACAATTCAGAGGTTAACCTGGTATTTTTACTCTACTACATTTATTTGTGTTACTTTGCAGATTCTGATTAATGATGTGAAATATAAACAACCCTTAAATCAGACTTTAGTTACACCTGAGTAAAATTCAGCCCTATCAGTTTGTCTGTTTTGCACATCAATCAATCAATGTTTATTTATATAGCCCAATATCACAAATGTTACATTTGTCTCAGTGGTCTTCACAGTGTGTACAGAATATCAGTATGACAATACGACACCCTCTGTCCTTAGACCCTCACATCGTACAAGGAAAAACTTCCAAAGAAAACCCAGTTTAAAGGGAAAAATGGGAGAAACCTCAGGGAGAGCAACAGAGGAGGGATCCCTCTCCCAGGACGGACAGACGTGCAATAGATGCCGTGTGTAAATTGAAAAGATAATACATTTGCAACATAGGTAGTCCAAATGTTTGGAAATGCATGTGTGTATAATAGGAAGATGAATCCACGAGGATATCCATCCAGGACCTATGATCCAGGACCACAGCCACGACTCAAGATCCAGCGCTCGCGATCCAGGACACAGGACCGCAGGATCATCCATGACTCCGGATCCCAGCGTATATAGACACCAAAAAGAAAGACATTTGGGGAAGCTGGGTTAATCGGAACATGAGTGTACACGGGTATAGACAGAGAGAAGGAAGAAGTAAGATGTCCCCTGACAAACTAAGCCTATATCAGCAAAACTAGGGGCTGAATCTAATCAGCCCTAACTATAAGCTTTATCAAAAAGGAAGGTCTTAAGCGCACTCTTAAAAACGGATAGGGTGTCTGCCGCCCGAACACAAACTGGAAGCTGATTCCACAAATGTGGAGCTTGATAAGAAAAGGCTCTGGCTCCCATTGTACTTTTAAAGATTCTAGGAACAACCAACAACCCTGCATTCTTGGAACGCAATGCCCTAGTAGGACAGTAGGGTATAATGAGTTCTTTAAGGTAAGATGGCGCCTGCCCATTAAGGGCTTTGTAGGCGAGAAGAAGAATTTTAAATTCTATCCTGTGTTCTATAGGGAGCCAGTGTAAGGCAGCCAGAACAGGAGTAATGTGGTCCCTTTTCCTAACTCTGGTTAGTACACGAGCCGCAGCATTTTGAATCAGCTGAAGCGACTTGATTGACTTCTTGGTACTCCCTGATAATAAAGAGTTACAATAATCCAGCCTAGAAGTAACAAATGCATGGACTAGTTTCTCTGCATCGTTTTGAGGCAAGATATGCCTGATTTTTGCAATGTTACGTAGATGGAAGTAGGCGGTCCTTGAAATTGATTTTATGTGGGCGTTAAAGGATAAATCCTGATCAAATATAACACCAAGATTCCTTACAGTCTCACTGGAGGCCAAATTAATGCCATCCATAGTTAGTATGTCTTTAGATAATTTGTTTCGTAGATTCTTCGGGCCAAGTACAATAACTTCAGTTTTGGTCGTGTTTAACATCAAAAAGTTTAAGGTCATCCACGTTTTTAAGTCCTTAAGGCAGTCTTGAATTTTATTTAGATGATTAATTTCATCAGGCTTGATTGATAAATATAGTTGAGTATCATCCGCATAACAATGAAAATTTACAGAATGATTCCTTATAATATTGCCTAACGGAAGCATATATAATGTGAACAAAATAGGTCCGAGCACTGAGCCCTGTGGCACTCCATGGCTAACTTTGGTTTGCGTGGAAGATTCATCGTTAACACGTACAAACTGAGAGCGTTCAGATAGATAGGACCTAAACCAGCCTAAAGCAGTTCCCTGTATGCCAACTAAGTGCTCTAGTCTTTGCAATAGGATATCATGGTCGATAGTATCAAATGCAGCACTAAGATCGAGCAAAACAAGAATAGAGACAAGTCCCTTGTCTGAGGCTATTAGAATATCATTTGTGACTTTAACCAGAGCTGTCTCTGTGCTATGATGTGTTCTAAAGCCAGACTGAAAATCTTCAAATAAATCATTGTTTTTTAAGTAATCACACAACTGTTTTGCGACCGCTTTCTCAAGAATTTTTGAGAGGAACGGAAGATTAGAAATAGGTCTATAGTTGGCTAAAACCTCTGGATCGAGGTTGTGCTTTTTAAGAAGCGGTTTTATCACTGCTACTTTGAATGATTGTGGAACATAGCCTGATAATAAAGACATATTCATAATATTTAATAAAGAAGTGCTAATTAATGGAAAAACTTCCTTCAACAGCTTAGTTGGAATTGGGTCTAACATACACGTTGATGGTTTAGAAGAGAGAATCATTGAATGTAATTGTTCAAGGTTAATGGCTGAAAAGCATTCTAGTTTACTATCTAGTGTAATATTAGAACTTACGATTCCGGGAGCTGTTGATAACACTATACTGGTCGAAGGCAAGAGGTCATTAATTTTGTTTCTAAGAGTAACAATTTTATCGTTAAAAAAGCACATAAAATCATTACTACTGAGTGCTAAGGGAATAGAAGGCTCAATCGAGCTGTGGCTCTCTGTCAGCCTGGCTACAGTGCTGAAAAGAAATCTTGCATTATTCTTATTCTCATCTATTAATGAAGAGTAGTAGGCTGCTCTCGCTTTACGCAGTGCTTTCTTATATTCATTGAGAGTAATATGCCAAATTAAACGAGATTCTTCAAGTTTAGTGGAACGCCATATCCTTTCAAGTTGTCTAGACTTTTGCTTTATTTTGCGGGTTTCGGCATTATGCCATGGAGCTAATCTATGTTGTTTTATTTTCTTCTTTTTCAAAGGAGCAACAGAATCTAATTTTATTCGCAGCGCATCTATAGCACTATCAACAACATGATCAATTTGGGGTGGTGTACATTTTGTATAAGTTTCCTCCCCTACATGCAGACATGCTATCGAGTTAAGTATTGGTTGAATCTCTTCCTTAAATGTGGCTATAGCACTAACAGATAGGTTTCTGCTGGAAGAGCTTTTGACTAATGCTTTGTAGTCTAGTAACAGTACTTCAAAAGTTACTAAGAAATGGTCGGATAAAGCAGGATTATGCGGTTCGACTAATAGTTGCTCAATTTCAATACCATAAGTCAGAACAAGGTCGAGAGTGTGATTATAACAGTGGGTTGGTTTATTTACACTCTGACAGAAACCAACAGAATCTAATATAGAGTTAAATGCAACAGTAAGGCTATTTTTATCATCGTCAACATGAATATTAAAGTCACCTACGATAATTACTTTGTCTGTTTTAAGAACCAAAGTTGATAAAAACTCAGAGAATTCTGATAAGAATTCTGAATAAGGACCTGGTGCACAATACACTGTAACAAATAAGATTGGCTGCAAAGTTTTCCAGGTCGGATGCGTAAGACTAAAAACGAGGCTTTCAAAAGAGGTATAATTACATTTTGGTTTAGTATTGATAAGTAAACTTGAGTCAAAGATTGCTGCAACTCCACCTCCTCGGCCCGTGCCTCGAGCAATATGAGTGTTGACATGGCTGGGTGGAGTGGCCTCATTTATGCTGACATATTCTTCATGTCTCAACCAAGTTTCAGTGAGACAGCATATATCAATATTATAATCTGATATTAAATCATTTACCAATATTGCTTTAGATGCTAGAGATCTTATGTTTAAGAGACCACATTTAATCTTCCTGTTTTGTTGCACTGTAGTAGTTGTTACATTTACTTTTATTAGGTTATTATGTATGACACCTCTATTAGGTTTTACCTTAAATTGTCCTTGGGCAGACACACACACCGCTAATATTGGGTATTTTATTGGGTTCGGGATTCCTATGGGTGACTGCCTAGGAGAGAGCGCAGAGAAGCGTGTAAGACTGCGACTCTGCCTCCTGGTCTCAACTCCAGTTTGTCATGGATTACGTCCACAAAGCCCTGAAATGTTTGCCGAAATGAGATCTGCACCTTTCAAAGTAGGGTGAATGCCGTCTCTCTTAATCAGACCAGGTTTTCCCCAGAAGGCTGTCCAATTATTTACGAAGCCCACATTGTTTGCTGGGCACCACCAAGACAACCAGCGCTGAAATGATGACATGCGGCTATACATGTCATCATTGATCAGATTGGGGAGGGGACCAGAGAAGATTACGGTGTCCGACATTGTTTTAGCATAACTACACACCGACTCCACATTAAGTTTTGTGCATTCTGATTGGCGTAAACGAACATCATTACCACCGACGTGAATAACAATCCTACTGTATTTACGTTTATCTTTAGCCAGCAGTTTAAGATGCGCCTCAACGTCGCCCGCTCTGGCCCCCGGAATGCATGTGACTGTGGAGGCTTCGGTCTCTAAATTCACGTGTCTCATAATAGAGCTACCAATAACCAGAGTTGGCTTCTCAGCGGGTGTCTCGCTGAGTGGGGAATATCTGTTAGATACGTGAACGGGTTGGTGGGGACCTGCGGGTTTCGCGTTATGCCCCTTCTGAACAGTCACCCAGCCTCCCTGCTGCTCGGGAGTTGCCGGGGGACGGCTAAGAGGAGCTACATTTTGCCGGTCCGCACATGCTAACATGGGCTTTACTTTAACTGAGTTACTTTCTAAGATGCGGAGCCGGGCTTCTATGGCTATGATTCCCGCCTCCAACCTAACAACTATACTACATTTAACACATGTATCCTTACCAGTAAGGGAGGCCGGGAAGTAACCAAACATGAGACAGGAAGAGCAGGAAATAGCACCAGAAGGTGGGGAAAGAGCCATGGCTAGCTATCAAGCTAAAGTAGCTACCGTTAGCAAACCCGAAAAGAGTGTAGGCAACTGTGGAGTTACAGTCGCTAAGAGAAGGAGAGTTGTGAGTGCTTAAGCTGTAGTAACGTGTGATTACAACGTCAGGCAGTTGCCGTGATCAAGAGTTTTAAAACGATCGATTAAGTTTAAGTTAATAAGCTATCAGCAACAGAACAGGCACACGGGATACCCGGAGATGAAAACAACAACAACCGGAAGTTACAACGTGCAACGTGCTCACCGCAATAGGTTCCTCCTCCCACATCCTCCTGTTAATATCTTTGGACGTCCTGCACTAAACTGTTTTATTGTAGAGATCACTACAGTATCTTCTTGATATTTTCCATTCTATATTTCTATCATTGACCCCTATTTTGTATGTAGGCTACTCTTAATATTTAAATGTTTTCATCAAATATAACTTATTCTACAACTAAATTCAATAACGTGCTTTAACCACTAGGAGGTGCGGTTTAGACCAGTGGTCTAGTTAATACAACATAATAATATCGTACATAATATGACTATAAACTTTATTGGGAAATTAAAACAGAACGTTAAAGGAAAATACAGTTTCAGTCTCTCGATGTGAAGCGTATGCATTGTACCATGAACTTGTATAGACCTGTAACAGTCAACTGCATGAGGAGTTGGAAAGGTAGTTCAGAAAATCAGTAATATCTTTAAAAACTACAAAAAAGTCCCTTTCTATCAGCTGTGCACCGTTATGGTGTAAACACAGCCTATCTACTAATTGGATCAAATATAAAAGTCAGCCGAATTAGTGTTGATACTGCAAGGAGACGTATTGTGTGAAAAGAAATGGAAGATGTTGTTTAATTGTTGATATATGTATGGTCCACGTCACGTATTCAGTTTTGACGGCATCTCTTCCAGTTTGTCAAAAGGTCTTCTGATCAGGGCTCTATAAATACATATCTACGGCAGATCTGTAATATGTAATGCAGCCGAACCGTGTATTGCAATGCCGTTATGTGATGACTTTCAAAGAGAAAAGCAAGAGCACTCGGAATAAAGTTTTATTATTATTTTTTGAATGTTTTCCGATTTCATATCACATAAACACCATATCCCGACGTGCATTGCGGCGTGATTTTAGCTTTAGGTTTTATCAAAACCTCTGAAAACAGAAAGGTGTCTCTCAGAATCGAAAGAGAAAAACCTATGGGAAAAACACAAAAGCATTGAACAGAATTTAAACCAATTAATGTCGTATAATGAACTAGGATAAACTGATGTTTTTTAGTGGATGAGTAGTGCAGATATCACTGTTAAATCATTTGATCATTGGTTTATTATGAAAACGGCGAGACCGGAAATACTGTTTTCAACCCGTAACTTTACATGGAAGCTTGCCGCATATACACGTTGTCCTGACGAAACCTCAAATCATCTTCGTAATATCTATCAAACTATAGATCCTACATATCGACTGGACGTGGATTCTAAAAGTACAATATATACTTCTCGCTAGAAATCTAATCATAAAGTGTTTTAATGGCCAAACTATCCTACAATTTAGGATTTTACAGAGAGGGTTATTTATGAATAAACAACCCTCTGTAACGTTTGCATTGACCGGGAGCACTAAGCGCTTGAACAAACGACATATTTGGTCGTAATAAGGTTCTTAAACAATCGACCCATTTGGTCGTATGAGTTGGAGGACTTGTTGAGATTTTTAAGGGGCAGTTAAAGACCCACCTGTTCCGACAGGCCTTTGGGTCGTCGGAGGAGGTGAGTTAGTAGCTGTCATTTTATTGGTGTTTTATCGTATGTGTTATCCTATGTATTACCTGCTGCTGTTTTATGCCTTTTATAGTTGTACTTTGAATTGTGTCCTGTGTACTGTACTATAAAGCACTTTGTACATCCGTGTTGAGAAAGGTGCTATATAAATAAAGTTTTACTTACTTACTTACTTACTGGAGGCCAAATTAATGCCAACCATGTATATCTTTAGATAGTTTGTTTCGTAGAGTCTTTGGGCCGAGTACAATAACTTCAGTTTTGGCCGTGTTTAACATAAAAAAATGTAAGGTCATCCACGCTTTTAAGTCCTTGAGGCAGTTTTGAAATGTATTTAGATGATTGGTTTCATCAGGTTTGATGGATAAATACAGTTGAGTATTATCCGCATAACAATGAAAATGTACAGAGTGATTCCTTACCATATTGCCTAACGGAAGCATAATGTGAACAAAAGGTATTTTTGTGGTTTATACATTTATGACCCTAGAGCTTCCACGTTCCACAAATGCTGAACTGACCCTTTAAAGCAAATCTGAAATAGTTAGCAGTCCACTGTCTCTTTTTTCTCCCGTTACTCTCATCTTTCATCGACAGCTCATCTCTGTTCTTGTTCATCTTCCTATCTTCTGCCCGTTGTCAGGTCCCCCTACCTACACCAAGTATTCTGCTATACTTTTTCAAACACTCTTTTCTCTTTATATTTCTTCCTTGCTCCACTCCTCACTCTTCTGTCTGTGTCTGCCTCTTCCCATCATCCTGCTGTCCTCTCCTGTGGGCTCAAACCAAAGAGATGAAAGCCGCCAGGATCAAAGGGGGCATTTATAAGCAGGCTGTCTCCTATCACACATCTATACAGGAACACTGAGATGACAAAAACACATCTGTTTTTCATATTTTCCACAGAAACATTTGTATCAACACGTTAGTCCTGCTCTCAGTACTTTCTGATACACACTGTGACGGAGCAGATCACAGAGTGACAGTATAAGGTGTGATTTGTGCCAAAGAACAGATAACTAAGCTGACTGAGCGGAGAACTAACGTGTCAACGTGCACCAACGCCTCCATCAATTTTGAATGGGTTGACGTAGAATACAGGCGACGTCACGACAATGTCAGACGTCACGGCGACGTATCATAGGTGGTGGCGGCGTAGCTTAGAAAGCGATATCTTAGATATGCGTTTTGATAACGTACGTGTGGTTATGCGCGTGAATAACGTACGTGTGGATAAGCGTGTGAATAGTGTACGTCTCGCCTCCGTTAGCATTGTATAGCATTATCCTAGCATTATATTGTTCGAATGATTTAGCTCCTACAGTAGTTTGGAGAGTGTTACAGGTAAATGTTTTAATCGGCACAGTATTGGTATCTCTCTCGCTCGGGAACAGCTGATCGCTGCACTGAGCTGTCCCTCCCTCCCTCAAGGTGTGTGTCTGTGTCTGTGTGTCTCATTCACTGTCCCTCAGGTTGTAGCATGTTTCGATTGCCAGTTTGTGGCTTGTATGTCTTGTGAACGCAACGCTGGCATAATATGATGTGGCCTGCTGACATGGCCTAATAAACACACAGGACTAAAATAATACGTGTTAATTCAGCCCAGATGCGTTGACTGCAGGCCAAATCCATTAATGAAACTGACGGCAAGGTTAATTATTGTGGAAGGATGGACCCCCATCCTGCAACAAAAAGGCAGCGAAATGTGCTAAAATCACTGATTTATTCAGAACTCCCCCCGTAGGTATAGAACAGGGGTCGGCAACAGGCAGACCGCGGTCCGGATCCGGACGCCGACCTATACGGACCCGGACCTATAATCAATACATTAATAGGGGATTTCAATTTTGACGGGGCGATTCTATTTTAACCGCCGCCGAGAGGGGGCGAAAGAGACGAGTGAGCGATACAGGGAGAGAAACACAGAAGAAGAGACGAGTGAGCGATACAGGGAGAGAAACACAGAAGAAGAGACGAGGGAGCGGCAGAGAGAAGCGGAGAGGAGAGTGAGTGAAGAGAATAATTAGCGATACAGGGAGAGAAGACGGAGAGGAGAGTGAACAGGCAAGTTAGCGGCAGACAGGGAGAGACACACATGGCGCTCTCCAAGAAGAGGAAAGTGGACAGTGAGAACAGAGCTTTGAACCCTGAGTGGACTCATTCATGTTCATCCTGCCCACTGGGAGCACAGAACCAGTGTGTCTCATTTGTTCAGAGACCGTGGCGCTCATTAAAAGTGCCAACACATCACAATGAGTCAAAACACAAAGTGTTTGACCAAACAGTCCCTCTCAAGTCAGAACTGAGGTCACAAAAAATAAGCAGTCTCAGAGCCCGATATGATCAATCGACCAGGATCAAACTAAATATCGTTCCAGGGCAGGCTAGCCTGCATGTGTGTGTGAGAATGGCCCTGACACCATTTCAGCCTAGATCTAAACTCCTGGCAGGACAAGCTCCAGCTCAATTCTCGCACTGAATCACTGAATAAAACAAAGTGAGTGAGGGACTGCAATATAAGAGGGAAAGAAAGAGAAACTTTGAAACTGTTCAATTGTTATGATGTGTAAAGACTGATATTGTTCTATAATCGTCTGAAACTGTTAAGTCATGATGTGAAACGGTTAACAAAGAAAAAGGGAAACTCAAGCTGCTGCTACACTTTATTTTATTTATTTAAAATTAAGCACTTTTAAGATGCACATATTTTCAAAAGCTATTTTATTTATTTTCTCTATTTTATTTTTAAATGCAGCCCGAGAGGAACATTACACAGATCCACAGTATTTTACTGTATATCTGTATAGTTCAATGTTAATTGACAATAAATATTGTTGTTTATGAATTGTACTTTCTTTATTTGATTGGCAGTCAGTTGTTGATTGCATGCAGACGTTGATAAAGCTACAGGCTACTTCAATATATATTACACTAATTCATAAAGCAACTTAGACATTTTGATGTTCCGGACTTTTGCATGGGGACATTTTCTCTAACTGGACCTCGTTGAATTTGAGTTGAATACCCCTGGTATTGAATGACGAAGCTGAAAGTATGAGAACATTATGATGAGCCACATTTATTTCTATATTGTAGCCTGATGTGCACATCGACTGTCAACAAAACAGTTTCTCAGTCCAATGCTAAGTTAGTGGCAGGCCCTGTGTGACTGGAGACTATAAGGCAACACAAAACCCAGACATGTCCTTAATGTTACTCAAGGCAAATATATGTAATATAACCATTAGACTGCAGCTAACTCTGGGGCTCCAAACTACGGATGCACGATAATTATATTAGGAATTATGACGTCATCCCGATAAACCCGATACCAGTATTAATAGCCCCGATAATATACAATATATTTTTTGGGTAAAAAAAAAAGAAGAAAATACTGCGGTGTGGGTGGATTGGGATGAGGGGCGCTTGTTTTTCACTCGGCTCCTCCCGTTTTGCCAGTACTATGGTATTAGTGGTTTAGGAAGAGGGGAGTTCTTCACAAATCCAGCGCTCCCTAATACTTCGAACCTGATCAGTCACCTGAAACATCGCCATCGCTACGATGGTGTGTTAAAAGCATATGAAGACAATAATACAATACAAAGTGTGTGTGTGTGTGTGTGTGTGTGTGTGTGTGTGTGTGTGTGTGTGTGTGTGTGTGTGTGTGTGTGTGTGTGTGTGTGTGTGTGTGTGTGTGTGTGTGTGTGTGTGTGTGTGTGTGTGTGTGTGTGTGTGTGTGTGTGTGTGTGTGTGTGTGTGTGTGTGTGTGTGTGTGTGTGTGTGTGTGTGCGCGCGCGCACACGCGTTGGAGCTATGTGCAACTAAAAGCATATGCTCGAACCGGAGCTGCCTGGACGCTGCAATCATGTTGCGCACTATCCGTGCTGAGTGTGCTGACTTCTCCTACAATGTCCCACTGTCTGCTTCCTGCATCAAGTCAAGTGCTCGGCGCAGTTGTGGCGAAATGTCGCTCCTCTGTTTTCATTTAAACAGCTCCTTATATCCGTTAGCGCAGCTAGCTAGCACCAGATGCTAACAACAACAATGCACGTAAGGTCTCTCTCTCGCTCGCTCGGGCCACACATACACACGGTCCTCCAGATGGCCAGTCGGTGCCTGCCGGTGAGCGTGTTAGTGTGGTCTGCCACAAGCGGGCGGCAGGAGCGGGGCTGTCAGCATCAGCTTGTAGATGGTATTTTAAACTCGATGCGCTCTGAAACTACGGGGCGGCCAAGGAAAAAAAAATTCACATGCGTTAATCGCGCTAAAATAATTAGTGGCGTAAGAAAATTGTTGTTATCGGTCTTGAGAAGCAGGAAGTTATCGGTATCGGTTTCAAAAACCCAATACTGTGAGTGAATAACAATATGGTTATGTTGTCTAAAGGGGAGACAATCATTATGGTATTAGGCCATGCAAATACAGGGTCAACTTAGTGATAAAATAAGTGTTGCATAATATATGTTCTTGAATAATGTTATTTCAAAAATAGTTATTAATGTAATGATGACATTTTCTCCTTATTCAGTTCCACTATCAGATAATGCTGATGGTGATGGCCCTGAGGGAGAGATGCAGGCAGAGCTCAGTGGACAGAACTGGCAGGTAGAGAGGAAACTGTATCAATAGGCTATTGCTGACACTGAACAAAACCAAAGGAAATGTAATGACAACAGTATAAGCAAGCTATGTTCATGTTCTCTCAATAAGTTATTATAGTTATTGATCAGTTTAATCCATCCCAATGCTGGTTCTTATTCAGTACTAGCAGATGCTGAGGAAGTTGACAAGACAAGTCAAGATTCAGGGTCCAGCACAAGGGAAATTGCAACTGAGTAGGGCAGCAACGTTGTAGATATTGACGATACATCCAGCAAAATGCCCCCAAAACAAACTGGTAGTGGCCTGGCTGGGTGTATAAATCCCGGCCTGACCTATGGTCCCAGTCCGGCCCTGCTGACACATCACACACCCATACACTACACACACATTACTGATTAAACTGATATCACAATGTAGTTACTCTCTTTAAATAAATATACTGTAATTGGAAAAGAATCATGTGTGGTGTCCTTGTTTTGTCAGTCCTTGAGCCAGGGCTCCCTATTGTTGTATGTAGGTTATTCTTGTTTTTAGAATGAATGCAGTAATGGTGTGTGTGTAACACAAACATAATAAATCATTGGATAGTGTTTCTCAAATGAAGGGGGAAAATAATGAAATAAAGTGATGTATTAAGACTCAGTGTGAGTTATTACTTTCTTCCTTTACTTGGCATTCTTCAAAAATACACAGACATTGCAGCACATCGTTTCACGTCTTTGTACAGCCTTTCTCAGCAGGAGAGCAATGTGTTGGTGAACCTTTGTTTCCTCCTGACAGCTCACTTAAAGGTATACTCAATTCAATAGCTTTATTAGCATGACCTCAGCAGAGATGGGGTCGTTACTAATTTTTTTTAATATATTACATATTACTTTTTAAAAAAAAGTAATATATTACACTACTTCGTTACTCTCTACATAAAGTAATTTACTTTACTCGTAGACTGCTAAAGTTTAAAATGTTCTCTTTAGTTCAGTTTCCAAGACTGATCCAGATCCTGAATGTTTTCCTATCTGACCATGGCTGTCCTCTGTCTCCTGCTATCTGTATTTTGCGCGGTATATCTCTGCTCACGCTGTTGCGTCTGCGTGTTCTCCTGCGTCTTGCCATGTGTCGCACTGGAACACACCGCAAAGACTTCAGCCGAGCACGTACGAACTGCGCATGCGTGAGTGGCAATAACTCTCCTTACCAGCAGGCAGCGTTAGTGTGTATGCGTCATTCAAAACAGGCAACAACCGGAAGACAGAGAAGAAGAACAGACTACGTGATATAAACAAACAACAAATAGCGTGTGCATTAGCTTCACCTTAGCATGTGTTCTTTGCAGGTGCTTGTTGAGGTTTGACGTGGTGTTTACAGCAGTGGATAACAGCTTCTGGCCTGGACACAGTTTGCACCTCACCGTCACATTCCTGTCTATTCTTCGGATGAACTCAAAACAACGGGCATACCTCCACCCCTCGAAAGTTATCGCTGACTCAGCCATGTTTATGCAGCACTGCACGTGGAGATGTGGACGTGCAAGTCGCGCAGATTACGTACATATACACCTGCGGCGGAAACCCCTCTTGTCTGTCAATGTGATGATTATGACTGATTTTAGTAAGTAACGAAGCAACGCGTTTCGGGGCAATGTTAGTAATATTATTACAGTAACGCGTTACTTTGTAACGCGTTACACCCAACTCTGGACCTCAGTTACATATAATATCGCCAAAGCTCTGTTTAGCTGCAACATCTATACAAAATATATATATATATTATACAATATATATATATATACTCCCCCTTGTGGCCAAAGTGGGACACAACTCTTGTCTTCAGATGTATGCTCGAGTGCAGCAAAATGTAGCTCAGTGACTATTTTGTCAACTAAACATCATAAAACAATACATATTTTAGTAAACGGGACATTATAATCTCTGCACATTAACTCTAGATTTGCCTCTGCCATGGTGCCAAAATGAAACAAAATAAAATAAACAATGTAGGGGTTGCTTCTTCTCTGAACTTCTATGTGTAGGCCTACTGCATCCCTCCATATAAAATAAACCATTGTGGGGGCACATTATGGGACATAATTCACCGTGGTATTATTGTGTTGCAACACGGACCAGTTAGTGAAGGTACCGTGTGTAGGTCATGCTAGCTTGACATGCAGTAGAAAACAGATGTGCTTACCTTGTCTTCATGCTAAATGGCAGAGGTGGGAGTAAGTCCTACATGTGCAAGTCATGAGCAAGTCTCTAGTCACTGTGATGAGAGTCAAGCAAGTCAAGTCAAGTCATTGCTCAGGCCAAGCAAGTCAAGTCAAGTCATACACAATTCTGATGAATAAGCCCAGTTTCCACATTTAAATCAGTTAAAAGACAGTGGTTATGAAAATGGATTCAACCCACACTATGATCTTCATTACATACACAGTTAATCATTTGAAATCTAATTTAGACTGATGACAATCATATTATGGCGCGTTTCCACTGCAGCGGGTAGCTCGCTTTAAGCGTGCCGAGCCATGCGGGGCCCGTAAATCGTGGTTCTAGGGCCAGGAACAACCAGGCTGAGTCGGGCTGAGTCTGCTAAACTAGAGAGAGAATCGCTGGCAAGGGGGCTACAACTACAACAAGATGAACATATTTGACCGTGATTTAATTGTAATATACGTTTCAAAATGATGCCGAAGTAACAACATACTGATACCGGTTAGTAAAAACCATGAATTAATGCTTTGACAAGTCTGAACAAGGCGAAAAACCCTTTTAAAATGCGTGTTTTCTAAATGGAGCTTGGCTAAGCTAACGTTATATATGCTCCGACCGTCCACACTCACAACAACGGCCTATACAGACATAAATAAACCAGTGACTGTATTTGCCATGACACAGACAGTCTGTGGTTTGCACTTGTTTAACTTTTGTCTAGTTTCTGAATAGATATGAAGAGCTGTCAGCTCTGAGTGCTAAGAGCTAACGGCTATGTTGTTTTTCTGGGGCTCTCATTGAAGATGACGTCACGGCTCCGCCTACACTGCGTTACTATAGTAACTACCTCAGTTCCTAAACTGTAATGGAAGCGCAGCATTAAAGTGAGCCGGGCCTAATAAGGCCTAACCAAACCGAGCGAGGCCTGCAGTGGAAACGCGCCATTAGATTCATATTAACCCTAGAACTGCAGACAATATAACTAGGACTCAAAAAGTCTGTTCAAAAAGGCAGAATTCCAGGTAAGAAAATCATATGGCATTTGCCATTACACATGTTTAATTTAAATGTATGTTAACACTAGAACTGCCAACAGCGTCAGCACCTACATAGATATCATTTTCACATCATTTAATTTGTTCCTCTTCATAATTTCCTTATAAACTAAGTAGGACGATTTAAAACTCAGTTTGATTCATGATTCATGCATTCATCACTTCACGACTCGACTACTGCAATAGCATCCTCTACTACGGCATACCATCCAACCTCCTCAATAAACTCCAACATATCCAGAACTCTGCTGCCCGCCTCCTCACCCACACTCGCTCCGAGACCACATCACTCCCGTCCTCCAGAACCTCCACTGGCACCCCGTCCACCAAATAATCGACTTCAAAGTCCTCCTGATTACTCACAAAGCCCTCAACAATCAGGCCCCCCCTACCTCACAGACCTGCTGCACCACCACACCCCTTCCCGCTGCCTCCGCTCATCAGAAGCCAACATCCTATCCATCCCCACCCACATCAATCACCGGACCTGGGGGGACAGAGCCTTCTCCGTCGCTGCCCCCTCCCTCTGGAATTCACTCCCCCAACCCATCAGAGACTGCACTGACCTCACCACCTTCAAAAAACTCACAAAAACTCACCTCTACAATCTGGCTTTTAATGTGTGATTGTTTTTGTATTATTTGACTTTAACTTTAACTATATATTTATTTGTTGTTTCTTTCTTTTCATTATATCTGTAAAGCGTCTTTGAGCACCTGTAAAAGCGATAACAAAATAAATCTATTATTATTATTATTATTATTATTATTAATAGGGTTAATTTAGAAATTGCTTCAGTTTATCATCATAACAGATCAAAAAGTTCAGATTCATTTTACAATAAATCAAGGAATGATGCACTTCTACAAACAAAAACAACATAATTAAAACATTTAAACAAACTACTAAAAGTAGATGAACTGCATTATTCAAAAGTTTACAGTAACTTCTGATAATAACACAGGGGAAATAAATGAGGCATCTCTTTTCCTCTCTCTCTCTCCCTCTCCTGACAGCCCGTCACTATCAGGGTTAGTCAAAATGAATCCCTTGGCGGTTCTAGTGTTCATTTACCGTTTTGTCTTCTCTTTGCAATGCTTAATCGATTTGAAACCAAGTCTAACGTAGCTTAAACTTAGCGTTAGCTTTCTAGCTAACACAACACATGCACATAGCCTACCTTTCTCTGTGGGTTTTTTTGTAGTCACGAATGAAGTTGGATGTAGTGGTGGTCGTGTCACTGATCTTTATGCTGCAGACCCTGCATACCGCTGTTCTCTTCTTATTACCGTCATCGACAAAATAATCCTTGAATCCAAACTTCACTATTTTTGGAGTAAAGCTAGCCGCTGCCATGTTAACTGAGACTGCTGCCTTCTAGTGGGTTGCCAGGTTTGCGCGCATGGTGCTATAACAACTCAGTCTCACGGCATTTCGTGTTCACCAACACGATTTGTAATCTATTGATTCGTGTTCACCATCACGATTTGCCCCTTTTTTTCGTGTTGCACAGCACGATTTTAAAAGCAATGTATTTCTACTGGTAACGTGTTTCGTGCCTGCAGGCTGCAGCACGTCTTTTTCTCCGGTCGGGTCGTGGAAGACCGGAAGCTGTGTGGTTCATAAAAACATGTTCTTACTCAATATCAAGCCACAATTATTGCTTTTATTTTCAATCGTATAATTTCGGACTTTTGTTGCCGTCTGTGAGGAAAATAAATGGGGCTCAGAGCCTCAGGATACTGAAATCTGTATTTTTAAATATTTTTTTCCTTCTAATTTGTTATTCTTTTCAAAATAACACACTGTTATTTACTCACCAATAACACACAATTATCCTTGCTTTTATTTATTGGTTTAATTCCATAATCTCGGGCTTTTTTGGTGTCCGTCAGGAACTGAATTTCAAAATAAAAATAACCGGAAACAGACTATAAGGCCTATAAGGGACATTTCGAGCATCATTGCGATTGTCAACATTTCTGAGTTTAGGATGGCCGAAGACACTACACTACCCATAATCCCCAGCTATCGTTTAGGACTACAGTTCCCGTGAGGTTACGCAGAGCGTCAAACAGCTGTGTGAAATGGAACGAAACCACGCCAGACTATCCAAAACTGGAATCGAAAACCCCTCCAGAACTACACATGCTGGTTATTGTGTTTCGCAAAATGTTCTATGGGACGTCTCTACTGAACGTTTTCGTTTTTCCCACAATTAGGAGTTGCCATTATTAAACACATTGGTGTTATCAAATGTAAAACATATAATTAATAAATGGGTGAAAATCACTTGTGTCCATAATGCGCAGCATTATATTAATGCCGTATACCCACATGACAGCTCATTGCTACTTTGTAATTCTACTCCACTACAATTCAGAGGTTAACCTGGTATTTTTACTCCACTGCATTTATTTGAGTTACTTTGCAGATTCTGATTAATTATGTGAAATATAAACAACCCTTAAATCAGACTTTAGTTACACCTGAGTAAAATTCAGGTAAGGTGATTGTCAAGTGCCAACAATCAGGAGAGATATTTGATAGTTGGTGCTTGAGAAGACTAAACATGTATCTGCAATTGACATGGATGGAAACAAGTAATAAAGTATATTCATTACTCGTTATTCTAATTAAAGACTGTATATTATGGCTATTTTGCACATCCCTTTCAAGATTGTCAAAGGTTTATTGACATATCATACACAACTACGGTGTAGTTATGCAATGAATGAAAAACTTGGGTCACAGGTTCCTCAACAGTGCATTACAAGATATCTATCAATATGTGTGTACTTCCACCATTAAACTGTCATATTCTGCACATTTCTTATTCTATCTACATACATAAGTGTATAATTAATGTGTATAATATCAGTTAAAATAAGTGCTTCAACATAGTTAACATTGCAGGAAAGCAATATATTAGACGTTAATTACTTTGTCAGGCTTAATATTTAATATTTAATGTTTAAATAAAGGTTAATCCGTTTTTCTGTTTTGCACCTCCTCCTATTAATATCTGTGTACATCCTGCACTAAACTGTTTTATTGTAGAGATCACTTATAGTATCTTCTTGATTTTTTATATTCTATATTTCTATATTTATACTTTCCCCCTATGAAAGTATGTACTCTTAATATTTTTTTAATCAAATATAACACATAAAAACAATAATTCAATAACGTGCTTTAACCACTAGGAGGTGCACACAAGGTGCACACAGCCATAATAACTTTGTATTATTAGTGTGTATGTACAACATCTGAAGATGTATAGTTTTATGCATGCTTTCACATCATTTTACAGCATATTGCTATACTATTTCAGACTCAGTATTTACATTCTTACATTCAAAGAAAATCAGTAATATCTTTGAAAACTACAGTCCTTTTCTATCAGCTGTGCACCGTTATGGTGTAAATATAACCTATCTATGAATTAGATCAAATGTAAAAGTCAGCCGAATTAGTGTTGATACTGCAAGGAGACGTATTGTGTGAAGACAAATTGAAGATGTTGTTTAATTGTTGATATATTTATGATCCACGTCAAGTATTCAGTTTCGGCGCCATTTCTTCCAGTTTTTCCAAAGGTCTTCTCATCAGGGCTCTATACGTAAAGAACTACGGCAGATCTGTAATATGTAATGCAGCCGAACCGTGTATTACAATGCCGTTATGTGATGACTTTCAAAGAGAAAAGTAAGAGCACTCGGAATTAAGTATTATTTTATACTTTTAAAATGTTTTCCGGATTTCATATAATATAAACACCTAATCCCAGCATGCATTGCGGCTAACACATCCAATCAGCGAGCTTAAAACCATAGCTGAGGATCTTGGGTAATCGCTCGAAATGCCTACGTCTGTTTCCGGTTATATTTATTTTGAAATTCAGTTCCTGGCGGACACCAAAAAAGCCAGAGATTATGGAATTAAACCAATAAATAAAAGCAAGGATAATTGTGTGTTATTGGTGAGTAAATAACAGTGTGTTATTTTGAAAAGAATAACAAATTAGAAGGAAAAAAAGATTTAAAAAATACAGATTTCAGTATCCTGAGGCTCTGAGCCCCATTTATTTTCCTCACAGACGACAACAAAAGTCCGAAATTATACGATTTAAAATAAAAGCAATAACCGTGGCTTGATATTGAGTAAGAACATGTTTTTATGAACCACACAGCTTCTGGTCTTCCACGACCCGACCGGAGAAAAAGACGTGCTGCAGCCTGCAGTCACGAAACACATTACCAGTAGAAATACATTGCTTTTAAAATCGTGCTGTGCAACACGAAAAAATGGGCAAATCGTGATGGTGAACACGAATCAATAGATTAAAAATCGTGTTGGTGAACACGAAATGCCGTGAGACTGGGTTGGCTATAATCACTTTTTCGAAAAAACTAAACGTAATATCTCACTACAAAAACAAACGCAAATATTTAATTTTAAACAGTCAAGTCCTTTCAAGTCATCTCCCTCAAGCTTAAGTCAAATCTCAAGTCATGAATACTAAGTCAAGTCTTTTATCAATGTTAGTCAAGCAAGTCTCAAGTCAAAAAATATGCGACTTGAGTCTGACTCGAGTCAAGTCATGTGACTCGAGTCCCCACCTCTGCTAAATGGAAACTAAAGTGTGGAGTTCCATACAGAACACACCGCCTCTGACTCCTTTTCATCGGCTCTACACCATAAACAAATACATAAAGTCGTGTTCACTACAGTGATCTATTTTACACACAAAACGATATGGACGATATGGACTTCAGGTCGTGGCTGAACCTGTCTCTGCGGTCCTGCCTTGGGTCTCGTCTTGCTGCTTCCCTGATGGCTTCCACAGGATTGTAGCTGACATCCTCGTGGATTCATTTTCTTATTACAGACACATGCATTTCCTAACATTCGGTCTATATGCTGTAAAATGTATTATCTCTTCGATTTACACACGGCATCTATTGCACGTCTGTCCGTCCTGGGAGAGGGATGCCTCCTCTGTTGCTCTCCCTGAGGTTTCTCCCATTTTTTCCCCTTAAACTGTGGGGTTTCTCTGGAAGTTTTTCCTTGTACGATGTGAGGGTCTAAGGATAGAGGGTGTCGTTTTTCTCATACTGATATTCTGAACAATATGTGCTGTTGTATTTGCTGTAAAGTCTCTCTACTGTAGGCTATTTTTATTATATGTACAGCACTTTGGCTCGACCAAAAATCATTTATAAATGTGCTATATAAATAAAACTTGATTTGATTTGATATGAAAACTGGGTGATATACAGTGGCGCTTTCTCCTGGAGACCAAGGGAAGACAGGCTTCTCCCGTTTTTTCAGCATTTGTTCTCATTTTGATAATTAAAAATATATATTCTTGTCTGTGGTTGTTTTTGCATTCAGGGCATACAAGAGGTGTAACATTATTTTAATACCAAAACTACATTGAAATAGAGTCTAGCTTAAACAGCAACTACGTAGCTGTAACATTACTGGGTTATTTGGTGATAACTACCAAAGTAAAGTAACTTCAGACGTAGATATCACGTAGCTTCTCAGACGAGAGGTGTGGCGACGAGACCAGAGGTCGCGTTAACCGAATATTTTCCGTCAATGATGGATTTTTTCTAACAATGACAGAAAAATCTGAAAGCAGTCCGTCATTTTGACAGATTAGAACACAACTCGGAACGGCGCCAAAATGTCCACCAGCGGCCCACATTATATTACATCCTTCGTGGCCAGGTAGACTGAGAGCAATCTACTGTACTCTACTGTAGTCTGTAACTATTATTTAGTCATTCACACCCCTGTCCAGTTGGTGGCGAGTGTGTGTATATTAAGTAGCTATTGTCTAGTCTTGTTTTTGACCTCGTTGATTACCTCGTTGTTTAACCGGCTTTAGCAATCGCAAAATGTCACGGCAGCTGATCGTCCGAAGCTTTTTTAATAAGCCCAGTAATTGTGAGGGTGTGGATAAACGAGGTGAAAAAAAGAGGGATTGATGCGGTGGAGAATGAAGTAAGCCAGTAAGACTAAAACTGACAACGTTCAGACAGCAACAGAGGGGCAAGCAAGTGGCAAGGAGTTCAAGCAGGAGTACCGGGTTCAGTGGGAGCAAGAGTTTAAGTGGCTGAGGAGGGGAGATGGCAAAATGTTCTGCAACATCTGTAGAAAAGCTAAGATGAGTAACATATTTGTCCGAGGGTGCACGACGATGCAGAAATCAGCGTTCAGGCTTGGCTACAGCAGGTCAATTGAGTTGTTCTTGTAAATGTTTTGTTCATATTTTGATTATAATTGTCTCATTTAAAACGATGGCATTGTTCATATTTGCCTGTTCAGGCACAATGGTTGTGGTGTTTTTAGCGGCCTCTGCCCCCTTCTGCTGTGCTGTCAGTGCAGGAAAAAATAAATCATTCATGTTCGTGTTGACCACACGGTCTCTGTTCAACTTTTTTTTTCTCAATGCCCTTAAAAGTTCTGTATGAATCATTAATCATTAAATATGTCTCACCCCCTCATTAAAACATGAAAAATAAAATGACGGGTAATAATGGATTATGACGGAAATGTTACGATCCTGTCCGTCAAAATGACGGACAATGAAAAAGTCTAACGCAACCACTGGACGAGAGTGTCACGTTACTTCTCTCGCGACGATTGGCTGCTCAGTAGTGATGGCAGTTTGACACTGAAGCTTCGAACGGAGCTTCAACCCTGGACTTCCTATTCCATAGAAGCAGTGCTTCGAAGCTTGCTTCAAATCATGTGACATATGACGTCAGAAGCAGCAACTGCTTCAAATCACGTGACATGTGACGTCCGAACCAGCAACTGCTTCATTTCCTGAATGAATCACTTGACTGGTTTGCGGTCCATTCACGCGATTCAATGCACTGCCTCGTCTCGATTCTGACAGGTGACAGGTTGAAACAGTTTCGAATGTGAGCGCTTCAACATTTTATGACCGCTCTAAATAATGCGCAATGTGTGGGTTGTCGTAGTTTGCGTTGTTGCTGTTGAGTTGTTTTTGGTATTGCATTTGAATTGTAGTATCATTATAGAGCAAGCCAGGAAGAAAGATAGGTCGTTCTGGCTCGGGAAACACTTCGAAATGTGGAGAAGTTGTGAACTAAAAGACAATTATGAGTAATATAAAAACAGTTTAAAAGTTTAAGGAATAGATAGCCCAGTGGGTAGAGCCGGCAGCCCGAATGCGGCGATGTCCTCCGCGCAGCTAGTTCAAAGCCTGTGCAGACATTATCACTCAATGATACGAACTCGCGGAGATAATAACAAGAACAGACATCAAAACATGTAGCGCGAGGTAGCTAAAAACACTAACATGGCTCACCTGTGTGGTAGTCTGGTCAAAACTGGTCTTCAATGGCATTAAAACGATAAAGACGCTGCTGAAGTTAATCCATAGGTTAATCCAATGTGTCTGTGTCCCTTTGAAATGATTTCTGATAATCCATAAGCAATAAACCTGCGTTTCCGTTTCTAGAAGTCAGAGCTAGAGACAGCTTCACTCTGGTGCAAAACTGGGTGCGCGAAGCCCCCACCTTTTTGTTTTAGTAGGTTTGTTAGTGGGGAGATTTCCCTTCGATTATATTGGCTCTAAGGATTCAACAATGGGAAATTGGATTCGTCTGGCGACCATAAAGGTTCATGGCAATCTATCCAATAGTTGTTAATATGTTGGAATAGCCTCTCAACTGAGATACAGGATTGTCCCACTCTCAATAGTTTTAAAGGTCAACTCAAAGAATGGTTGAGCAACAAACAGACGTGCAATCACCGCTAAATGCACTTTAACACAGGGGTATCTCCTCTTGCACGTTATGCATCTCTTGTATCATCTCTTGCACTTTATATGTCGTTGCTGCTATAGTGTACTGCCATGTGGTAAATACTTGTGTGTGCTGCTCTTGCTCTTTCTGCATATCATGTATTTATTTGTTGCTATGTTTACAAATGTCATGTTCTTATATGTTGTATGTCAGGGACTACGGATGGAAATTAGCTCAAAGCTAAAATCCGGCATATTTACACTCGAAGCATTATTTGTCTTAAGTGTTAATTAATGTGCATTGTCTCTATTCCAATAAACGATTAAATGAAAATGTTGATACATTTGAGTCCAGACTGAAGTGGTGGACTAGCTATGACTGACTGGGAGACAAACATTATGTAAATTGCCATACAGCTTCATGCTGCTACTGTGGCTAAAAAATATATTACTGTTAAATCAACATACCTTCAATGATGCTCAAAGCATTCCTGAGGGAATAATTATCCCTCTCCAGTGCAGCAACCGTTTCCTCCAACGTCCTCAGGAAACTCTTTTCGTTCACCTCTTGGGCCTATTAAAAAAAAGGTTAGGTTTAAAAGCCAGTGGTGGAAAGTTAGTTCTAAATAAATGTACTTGTGTTTTGAGGATTTAGCAGCCAGGTATGTATTGCACAGTTTAGGTAAATGTAGGTCACTGCACTTTGGACTTAGTATAAAACAGATACATACTGTTGTGCGTAGACGGCTCTGCTAAGATTGTTCCCAAGTTTAGGTTTCATGTTTGCATCTGGTTTCAAATAAACAAAGTCTTGGCTTTCAGAATATTAAAATTGTTTCGGCAAATTCAGATGATAAATACAACGTTGGAGTAACTTGACGTCACAGCAGGCATCACTTCTCTGCTCTGCTGTGCTGCTGTAGCTGAGGCCTGGTTCCACCTGCTCTGCTCTGCTGTGCTGCTGTAGCTGAGGCCTGGTTCCACCTTCTCTGCTCTGCTGTGCTGCTGTAGCTGAGGCCTGGTTCCACCTGCTCTGCTCTGTTGTGCTGCTGTGGCTGAGGCCTGGTTCCACCTTCTCTGTTCTGCTGTGCTGCTGTAGCTGAGGCCTGGTTCCACCTGCTCTGCTCTGCTGTGCTGCTGTAGCTGAGGCCTGGTTCCACCTGCTCTGCTCTGCTGTGCTGCTGTAGCTGAGGCCTGGTTCCACCTGCTCTGCTCTGTTGTGCTGCTGTGGCTGAGGCCTGGTTCCACCTTCTCTGTTCTGCTGTGCTGCTGTAGCTGAGGCCTGGTTCCACCTGCTCTGCTCTGCTGTGCTGCTGTAGCTGAGGCCTGGTTCCACCTACTCTGCTCTGCTGTGCTGCTGTAGCTGAGGCCTGGTTCCACCTTCTCTGCTCTGCTGTGCTACTGTAGCTGAGGCCTGGTTCCACCTGCTCTGCTCTGCTGTGCTGCTGTGGCTGAGGCCTGGTTCCACCTTCTCTGTTCTGCTGTGCTGCTGTAGCTGAGGCCTGGTTCCACCTGCTCTGCTCTGCTGTGCTGCTGTAGCTGAGGCCTGGTTCCACCTACTCTGCTCTGCTGTGCTGCTGTAGCTGAGGCCTGGTTCCACCTTCTCTGCTCTGCTGTGCTGCTGTAGCTGAGGCCTGGTTCCACCTGCTCTGCTCTGATGTGCTGCTGTAGCTGAGGCCTGGTTCCACCTGCTCTGCTCTGCTGTGCTGCTGTAGCTGAGGCCTGGTTCCACCTTCTCTGTTCTGCTGTGCTGCTGTAGCTGAGGCCTGGTTCCACCTGCTCTGCTCTGCTGTGCTGCTGTAGCTGAGGCCTGGTTCCACCTGCTCTGCTCTGCTGTGCTGCTGTAGCTGAGGCCTGGTTCCACCTGCTCTGCTCTGTTGTGCTGCTGTGGCTGAGGCCTGGTTCCATCTTCTCTGTTCTGCTGTGCTGCTGTAGCTGAGGCCTGGTTCCACCTGCTCTGCTCTGCTGTGCTGCTGTAGCTGAGGCCTGGTTCCACCTACTCTGCTCTGCTGTGCTGCTGTAGCTGAGGCCTGGTTCCACCTTCTCTGCTCTGCTGTGCTGCTGTAGCTGAGGCCTGGTTCCACCTGCTCTGCTCTGCTGTGCTGCTGTAGCTGAGGCCTGGTTCCACCTTGCTCCGGGAACAGCGTGGATACTGTTGTGCTGGACTGGGAGAATGGCGGGTGTCGTGTTTCTGCTGTGCCTTTTCTTGGCTGTGCTGGAAAAGGAGAAGATTGCTAGTCGTCCTGAAAAATCTACTGGATTCGGGTATGTTCTGCCGCCCGCAGTGGACATCCCCTGTACAGTTTCGGAGGTGTTGCACAAACAATTGCTGGTTGCACTGTCGCGGACATTTTGTTGGTCCGCGGTGAGTCCCAGGTTGTGTTTGTAAACATGTCGGCAGTCGTTCCCCATTAGCCTCCTGAGCGCAGCTGCTTGTACCGGCTTTACTTTCTCGCTGAGCAAGCAGATAATCCTTAAATTCTGCTCGAAAGCTCACCCAGTTGCCGTGGATGTCCCCCGCCATCTTCATAGGCTCCGGAGGTGGGATGCTGGATGCCATTGTTCCAACGTGACGCTAATGCTAACAGGCTAACTGAAACTGCTAAACCTCACCAAAACAAATAAACGCACTCTGTCTCAGCGACGGACAGTAGCATGCAATCCACAGCTGGGTCCTATTTGAGCTTCTGACACCATGTTTGTAGATGTATGTGCATTAATATGTTGCAAATGTATTATCTTTTCAATTTACACACGGCATCTATTGCACGTCTGTCCGTCCTGGGAGAGGGATCCCTCCTCTGTTGCTCTCCCTGAGGTTTCTCCCATTTTTCCCTTTAAACTGGGTTTTCTTTGGAAGTTTTTCCTTGTACGATGTGAGGGTCTAAGGACAGAGGGTGTCGTATTGTCATACTGATATTCTGTACACACTGTGAAGACCACTGAGACAAATGTAACATTTGTGATATTGGGCTATATAAATAAACATTGATTGATTGATTGATTGATTGATAATAAACAAGGCAACTCAGGCTGTGTCTCAACGCCGTGTATTCACATTGAGCAGGCAATCATACAACTGAGGTATATTCACGTGAGGCAGATATATATATAACACAGGCACAATACGTCCACAGGGTGGAGCTGCAACCTAGCCTAAACCACCCTGTAACACACTCGACGCGGCCCACTGCCCCACTCCGATCGGCCCACTTCGGTACAGGTGAAAGTGTAATCAGCGTAATGCTTGGCCCACGTCACGACCAGACTGTGGTCATTCAAGCCAGCCCCCACTTCGGAAAACACAGTCAAGCCAGCCCGCACGTTGTATTGCGGTGCGCGAATATCCTATGCATTACGGTAGAGGCATGTAAAAACTGCCTTCAAAATAAAAGCGTCTAAAAAACACACCAAACATATTCATATACTGGAGCTTAAATTAAGAAATATGTACTATAATGTCCATCCATCCATCTTCTCCCGCTTATCCGTGGTCGGGTCGCGGGGGTAGCAGTTCCAGCAGAGAGCCCCAAACTTTCTTTTCCCTGGCGACATCAACCAGCTCTGACTGGGGGATCCCAAGGCGCTCCCAGGCCAGCGAAGAGATATAATCCCTCCACCTGGTCCTAGGTCTACCCCTTGGTCTCTTCCCAGCTGGACGTGCCTGGAACACCTCCCTAGGGAGGCGCCCAGGTGGCATCCTAACTAGGTGCCCGAACCACCTCAACTGGCTTCTTTCGACGCGAAGGAGGAGCGGCTCAACTCCGAGTCCCTCCCTGATGACCGAACTTCTCACCTTATCTCTAAGGGAGACACCAGCCACCCGGCGGAGGAAACCCATCTCGGCCGCTTGTATCCGCGATCTCGTTCTTTCGGTCATGACCCATCCTTCATGACCATAGGTGAGGGTAGGAACGAAAATGGCCCGGTAGACAGAGAGCTTTGCCTTCCGGCTCAGCTCCCTTTTCGTCACAACGGTGCGGTAAAGCGACTGCAATACCGCTCCCGCTGCTCCGATTCTCCGGCCCATCTCACGCTCCATTGATCCCTCACTCGAGAACAAGACCCCGAGATACTTGAACTCCTTCACTTGGGGTAAGGACTCATTCCCTACTTGGAGTGGACAGTCCATCGGTTTCCTGCTGAGAACCATGGCCTCAGATTTGGAGGTGCTGATCCTCATCCCAGCCGCTTCACACTCGGTTGCGAACCGATCCAGTGAGTGCTGAAGGTCGCAGACCGATGAAGCCATCAGAACCACATCATCTGCAAAAAGCAGTGGTGCAATCCTTAGTCCACCGAACTGCAGACCCCCCCCCCCACGACTACGCCTCGAAATCCGATCCATGTATATTACAAACAGGATTGGTGACAAAGCGCAGCCCTGGCGGAGGCCAACCCTCACCGGAAATGGGTCCGACTTACTGCCGAGGACCCGGACACAGCTCTCGCTTTGGGAGTACAGAGATTGTACTATAATGTGATCAATAATAATTTAAAACAAACTACGTATAACTGAGTGAATGTAAAATGTAAGGATGAAGACATATCTGACATTTCCACTGGGTGACTAATTTCAATTGATGTTGACACCATCTCACAACACTCCTAAAATAACATTACTTTCTGAAGCACAATTTAAAATGTATGCTGTTTAAAATCTCAAATTAGATCTATTGTCCATCTATATTTTTATTATTATTTAATGGAAACCGTCCATAATTAAAGAGTCACTCGAAGTCAATCACATACTTATTTCACTTCAGGGTGATAGCAGGAGACCCCATCTAGTCAATCAGAGAAAATCCGGACAATCTGATGTAGAATTTCAAAATAAAATACTTTTGAAATCTCATATATGGGCTATCGTCCTTCTGTTTTTATCATGTTTTTTATACAAGAATAAATAAAAAACTGTCAAATTATCACATACTTATTTCACTTCAGGGTGATAGCAGGACATCACAATCTAATCACTCGGAGAGAATCTGGACAATCAGTTTCAAAATAAAAGACCTTTCAAGTCTCATATATGAGCTATCGTCCTTCTGTTTGTATCCAACAGTTAAAATGTTCGAATTACGTTGAACCAGAATTGTCCCCTTTTTTTCTTTAACAGTGAAGAAAATTGGATATGTTAATGATATATAGACCGCAAAACTCAAAATGTCCCCGGTTTTAATTTTGAAAATCTGGTCACCTTACTAATCGATGACTTTGCATGTCTTGATCCTCGGAATTTCCCTAAAATAAAGGAAATGGGCCTTCCAACAGAAGCATTGCAAAAGCTGAGTGAATGCTTGCAGAAGTATGATGAAAGAGCCACTGCTGGAAGACTACAGGCTGAGCTGTCAAGCCAAGCCAACTGTTGGGAGAGACTGAAGATGCCCCATTTGGATGCATACAATGTCAGGACAACCGGAGGGGAGGATGGAAGAGAAGAAGACCTGGAGCTAGAGAACAGTTGCAACTACTGCAAAAACTGTGCTATTTGTGTGCATCATGTCTTGTCACAGTACAACTTGCTGACTGATGCCTATCATGTCATTGGATTGGGCTACAAGTTCCTCCTAACACTGTCATTCAGTCAGTTGCCTGTGAGAGGACCTTCTCCACACTGACATATGTGAAGAATCGACTGAGGACCACCCTGACCCAGGAGCATCTGGAGGCATTCATGCTCATGTGCACAGAGAAGGAGATTCTGATGGCTCTGGACACTGATGGAGTGATTGACAGGGTCGCAGAGACAAGTGAGCTGCTGCGACACCTGCTGGTGATGTAAGGTAGAACCCATTTGCTGTGCTTTGTCCTTAACCCCAATTGTACATTCACGTTACTGACTCCTACATATCCACTTTGACACACTTCACACATGACACGGACATTTTTAAGAAACCTTAAATAAAGGAAGATTTCATTTTGCACCTTACTCCTGTTGTCCTTCTCTTTTATGTTATGGCTTGACTCTGGGGAATCTAGCCATAACAGTATACAGTATATGAGCATAGTAGATGTATAATGTATCTGTAGGCTACAAGGGTGGCCCGCATGCGTCGGCGGCGGCCCGGTGTGTGGGCCGGTGCGTCTGAACGTCCCGGGCTGAATTTGTGTCCCAGTCCGCCCCTGATCCTCCCACAGACTTAGAAAGTATGATAGCAGCTGCTATTAAGATTGACAATCGCATCTGTGAGAGAGATAGAGAAAGAAAGAAGACTGCCGTTTCGTCCAGCAGAAGCAGAGGGTTCTCAACAGCTGTTCATCCTGTCCGGAGGACATCATTCGGCTCGTCATCTGCTTCAGAGGCCACAGCGCCCCCCATTGACTCGGAGGAGCCGATGCAGCTCGGCAGGGCCAGAATCTCACCGGAGGAACGACGTCGCCGCCTAGTGGAGGCAAGATGTTTCTACTGCGGTCAACAGGGTCATCAACAAGCCATGTGTCCAGTAAAAGAACAGGCTCACCGGTGAAAGCGAAGACACTGGTGAGCCAATCTGACTTTGTTGACTTCCCTCCACACACATTAACTCAAGTTATGCTATGTGAAGGTAATCAGGTTATTGAACAGGGGGCACTTGTAGATTCTGGAGCCGATGAGAGTTTTTTGGATAAAGAGCTAGCTCTTAGGCTTAACCTGACGTTGACGCCATTACCTTCGCCGTTAAAAGCGAACGCGTTAGAAGGGCACCTACTATTCACGGTGACTCATTGCACCACACCTGTACAAATGACAATCAATGACACTCATGTTGAGAACATAGTTTTTCATGTGTTTAAATCAGCTCAACACCCGATCATTTTAGGTTACCCTTGGTTACTTTTGCACAATCCTGTCATTGATTGGCGGTCAGGGAAAGTACAAGAGTGGGGAATGTTGTGTAAACAGAAGTGTGTACACGATCAGAGTAAGTTGATACTGAGGAAAATCTCCACTTCTAAAGCAGACTGTCAAAACGAACCTCTTTCTGACTATTTTTCTGATTACCCTGATTTATCAAAGGTCCCCACATGTTATCATGATCTAAAGGAAGTCTTTAGTAAAGCTAGGGCGAGTACACTACCACCCCATCGGCCTTATGATTGTGCTATAGACTTGTTGCCAGGATCCACGATTCCCAAGGGCCGCCTGTACTCCCTGTCAGCTCCAGAAAAGGGGTCCATGAAGGATTACATCGACACCTCACTCAAGGCAGGACTTGTCCGACCGTCTTCCTCTCCTGCCGGAGCGGGCTTCTTCTTTGTGAAGAAAAAAGATGGTTCTCTCCGTCCCTGCATCGATTACATGTCTGTATTCACCTAATTGCACTGCTGTAGGAGCAGGGGCGGACTGGCCATCTGTAGAATCTGGAGAACCACAGAACGGCCGTCCGGCCCTTTAAAAATAAATTGTTTAACGTCATCTTTTAAGTTGCGCTGACAGAGGGCGCTAATGCAATGGTGTGGTTCTTATGTCAAATAATCACACAAGAAAAAAGACCGGCCACACGAAGAGAAGGGATTAGATGCCGCGGCAGACAGGGAGAATGAAAACACATGGATACATCAAAGAAAAAGAAAACGAAAAGAAAAAGGTCGGGCGCGAAGGCAAGAGAAATCACTCGCAGGTGAAGCATATAAATGTCGCAAATTGACAGACCTTTTTGGCAGCAGCGCTGCTACAAGCACTATCATCAGCAGCTTAGAACAAGTGCAAGATGATTAGGAGAATGATGAGGGCGTGAGTTCAGATATACAGCCAGCGTTGATGCTGAGGGACAGAGAGTTGAGCTGGTGGCACATACAAGTGCAGAGCAAGAGGTGACTGAGAATTATCCCTGAACTGCATAATGCAGCCTAATAAACAGCTGATTTCTAATAGTAGGCTACTGTATTTTTGTTCCGGATGCCACTCCCCCAGGGCTTTTGACTATTCTAGAAACGACCCCTAAGTAGTGCTTGAAGTGTGGGGAAAAAGGGCCAGTCGTCCTTTATCGACATATGCATTCTGGGTAGAGCAACTACAATTAACCAGAGTACACTAAGCACTAGGCTACATGAATAAAGATAACCTTCCACTTAAACAGGAGAATAAAAAACACAAGTGTATAAACCATAAAAGCCCCATTGGAGCGGCAGCCACACTTCATACAGTCTGGGCCCCCAGGGGTCTGGTTTGTCCAAACCTGCCTGGTTTTATTCCCCTCTGAATGTGTAGCCAAGTGCCCTGAGGTGTGAGCAGGATCCCCAACTGACATGTTCCCAAGGAATCCCAAAAGTTTAGATACCTTAAACTTAGATTTGAAAAAACAAATGGGAGAGACAGTGAACATTTAAATATACAAAACATTTATTGAAAAATATGATATTACATTTTTAATTATAAATACATTTTAATATTACATTTATTGTTTAAAAACAAGAGTTGTTTAAGAGAATCAGTACGGCGGATTACGTCCATTTCCACCTGGAAGAAGAAACAAATTGTATTAGGCCAAAGGAAGTCTGATTTATCACCAACACATCATGCACGTCACAAAGTTGGTCCAATGTCAGGAAATAGATTCACATTTTCCACATAAGTCATAATGCCAAGTGATAAGATAACCTGTTGTTCTCTGTTGAAAGAATACATACAGCAACACCTACTTTCTTTTTTCCTTCAACAAATGGTACAGGTGGAGGGGTTAGTTGCCCTAGACTGCCAATGAAAGCTTTATTTGCGCCCTCTGGTGGAGAGAATTAGCACGTGGACATAATGCTGACTGCAAAATTGATTCAAATGGTAGAGTTTTAATATATTAGCAATTTCGCAGGAGACAAAGGCAAGTGTAATCCCCAATTTAAAGTTTAAAAGAGGTAATCAGATTACTGGTAACAAATATATTTGGATTACAATATATTTTAGAATAAAGATAAATAAATGTGTGATAGAGGTACTGCCTGAATGTCTTGTTCTTTATGCAACACCTGATTAATTCAACAAAGACACTTTGCTTGCTTTTAAAGTATGTATTGTAGTAAAACAGCTTTTGTTTTATCCTCTAGTCTTTGCCAATCATTTAAGACACCCTTTTTATATTAAACAATATTAAACTAAACGCATTTCCTGTTAACTCAGATTCTATTCCTGCTTTGTTTAAACTGTAGTATGTGCTCATGTGCTTCATTGTTGGTGTATAGGCTGCTGCCTGAATCGGTTTAAAGGCAGGTCTTCCTACGAACAACATCTGAGCAGAGGACACGTTTTGATACCAATATCTTGGTTTCCTCTTTACTAAGGTCAACATTGCATTTGATATTGAACTCATCCAAAAGTAATCTTACATCATTTTTATATTGTGACGCCTACATTTAAAATTGTTTATCGTAACTAGTAATTGTACATTTTAAGTAACCCTGCAATTGTTCTACCAGTCTAAATTAAGACATTTCATTGAAATGAAAGACTCACATTTGAAAACTGAATCCACCCGCATGACCGCGACGACCACTCCTAACAAATGAGACATTTCTAACCTTGGTGTTTCCCAGGGTTGCCATAGTATCCACTGTAGGCTTCATGCTGGCTGCCGTCTGTAGCAAAGAGACCTTTTAAAAAAGGGCCTGAAAATGTGTCCAATCAGCTTTGTGTCCGACATGACCACACCGTGTTCTGCTCAAATCTGAACAGGTGTTGGGACTGCCATTAAAATGTTGATTTGTTTGGAAAACACAAAAATGTAATTAATTGAACTATTCATATCTTAAACTGCACTGTAACTTTTATCCATGTACTTTTTCTTGTAATGTTTAATTGAACTATTCATATTTTAGACTGCACTGTAACTTTTATCCATGTATTTTTCCTTAATGTTTATTTTATTAGCTTTTCTTTTTTTAATGCTTAATGTCTTTCATTTTTTTTTGTAAAGCACTTTGAATTGCCTTGCGTTGAAAAGTGCTATATAAATAAACTTTCCTTGGTCAATTAATGTTGTCAAACCAACACAGTCCTGAATTTAAAAGTTAAATATGAAAATTCTGTTTGCAGATTTATTGCATTAAAGCTTCAAGAACGCATCCAAAGCCGTGCATTACTTTACGTTGGGATGGATAATTAAACTCGTTCATGTTTTTCTTTGCTGATGCTGTTCAATTAACAGAACATTCTATGGTTTAAAAATGACTGACATTTCATAACATGGGCAGGATCCAGGATCACAAAGAAAGTGTATATATTTTAGAAGAGTCCATTGAGCCCAGTACAGTGTGTTCCAACCTGAAGATGCAGTATTGGCCAAATCTATTGTTAGAGACCTTACATTGACCCCTTGGTTTCCTGTAGCCTTGTTTCCTCTGGTTCTTCTGTGTGTGTCCCCTCATGATTGGTCCTTCTCCTCGTCTATAGTTCCCATTCTTATTGTCTACAAGACAAGCAAGCTAGTTACAGCACTATGGTCATTTTCAGCATCATTTAATTATGGTCAAATCAAAAAGAAGATCACCTGAATATGTGACAGGCTGATTCCGGTTTGGTCCCATGCTGCACCTCCTCTCCTCACAGGCACACGTGTGCTCCTGGAACTCATTACACTGGACTCCAAAGTCCACCTTCGATGGAGACACTTCTGCCGTCTTCTGAACAGCTATCGGGACGCCCAGCTGCTCTTTTCCAAGCCGACTAACTTCTTCGTTCCCACGTGCTCCATCTTCCACCTCAATGCCCGCTCCATTTTGTACATTCAGCTTTCTTGCGCACGTCTTCCCAATAGAGTACACATTCAGATTCTCTTCCTGCTGAGGAGGGCCGTTCCTTTTCTTCTGCTGCTCATTTAAAATGTCCTGGTTTGGGCTTCGATTAGCCTCGGGTTCAGAAGACCTATGTTTGTCCTCTTTAGTGGGGGAAGATACAATAATTGTACTCTGCAGTTTATTTGGGGAAGCCGAGCGATCCTTTTCTGAAGGAGCCCCGCCCTGGGCTTGAGTTGGACTTTTTATGTCAGAGGCCTCCATGTCGCTCTCCCTCTCCGGCTTCTTTTGTAGGCTTGTCTTTTGGGCAGGGGTGCAGAACACGAGCCAGCTGTCCGACAGACTGGTGTCAGAAGAGGAACACTTTTCTCTAGATGTGACAATGGGGTTGTCGTTCTCGGCTTGCTCCTCAATCACATCGGCTGCTAACAGGCCGTTGCTGCAACCACTCCTTGGTGGGGACGAAGGGGGCCAGAGACTCCACGGACCAAATGGACTCGTTCCAGGTTCTCTTCAGGTAGGAGCTATTATTTATAGAGGGAATGATTGGTGTCGTGTCTTCACGCACATTTGTCTCGATGCTATATTCTTGCTCATTGTCAGGGAGCTTATGGGATGAGGATTGTAGGAGTTCATCTGCGTATGGAAGTGCCTTACGGAGCCAACGAGTCCCAAAGACTCTGCATTGTTCCTGGACTCTGCGTATCGTCCTTCAGCTTCTCTCAGTTTGAGGATCCTGCTCTACTTCAGTTTGGAGGTCATTCTGAAGCAGCTTACCTGCTATCTTCAGTATCGTTTCCTGAGGCGTACCACCTCCCCAACTCATGAGGATGTCAGGAACGGAGACAAGCTCCTCCTCTTGTTGGGAGGAGCTACAAACAGGAACCATACTATCTTGAGAGCCAACAGACGACATGTTGCAGTGAGCGTTCCTGCATGGGGGAACATTCTCCTGACCCACACTCTCTTTTCGGCTCTTCTGAGTGTCCAGGGTTGCTCGGATACATGACTGGATGGCTGTCGTTCCTGTAGGTCGGAGGATGTTAAAGCCATGTGTGTTACTGGTCCCTTTAACCAGGAGGTCTTTTGCATTACTGCTGTGTAACGCGTCGTTCTCAACTTCAGCAGAGTTTGGTTTTTGGGAGCTTGAGCTCGAGGATGAAGGAGAGTTTATTTCGGTTCCACGACCCGAATCTGCGCTGATGAGTGGGCTTTCCTCACTGAAACCTCCTCCTCTATGTCGGGGGTCTGTTTGGACCTCCGAGTTCACGGTTTCTCTCACTGGGTTGGTATGATGTGGGCAGACTCTACAGGGCTGGTATGGGTTCTGATAGGCTACGCTAGGAGCCTGGGCCTGGGGGTGGATGAAACGCCTGTAGTCGACTGGTTGGATGTGAGGGCGGGGCATGATGTATGCTGGAACCTCCATATAGGGATTGGGAGGAGGAAACGAGGGCATCACCATACCATAGCCTGAGAAGTAGAAACAAGAAACGGTGAATCGGAGAAGGACGATCAAGTCCAGTGAGCAGCACTTTCAATATCTGAGTTTACATTTCTGTCATAGAAAAGTTACATACATACAGTATAAGACCATTGTGTTCAACAGTGATGTACAGTAACCAAGAGCATTTAATCAAGCACAATGTTGAGATACTAGTACTTTAATTGAGTATTTCTGCTACTTTGTATTTTTACTCAACTTTTATTTATACAGTTAATCAATACCTTTAGTTACTTCACAGATCTGGATGAATGATGTGAAATCTAATCAAGTGTTAAATCAGACTTTAGTTCCACCTGGAGTAAATCCACCAGCTACCCTGCAGTCTACAAAGTACTTCAGACTAGCTGCACCTTCACCAGCTTTGAGAACACTTTCATGATCAATCATTATAAAACATATCATATATATTATTCTGAAATGGACCAATCTGCACAACGACTACTTTTACTGTCGCTACTTTCACTATATTTTGATGCGGATACTTTTACTTGAGTAACATTTTGAATGCAGTATTCCGTCACTGGTACTTTTACTCAAGTACAAGATCTGAGTACTTCTTCCATCTCTGGTGTTGGATAATGAATGTTGTAGTTTTCATGTTATTGTGTCCCTCGCTTGCATCAAACTAACTGAACCCAGCCTTTTTGCTTTCACCTAAAATATAGAACCAAAAACCGGAATTTTTAAATGTTTCCACCAAAATGTAAAAACTCAAGACTCACCCATTCCTGGGAAGCCAGCAAAGGGGTTATCGGAGAAGGGCATGGGCCACTGGCAGGTGTGGAATGGGGGTGGGGGTGGAGCATGGACGTAGACGACAGGCCGGCCAGGGGGTGGTGTTGGGGTGGTGGGGTTGGGGGTGGTGGGGTTGAGCTCCGTGGTTCTGGCAGGCGGTGTATAGTCCTGGATCAGGCTGATCAGAGGACGGCCCACCACTGTTAGCCCGAGTGTTTCCATGCACTCTGCTTGGGTGAGCTGACGGAGGTTTGTTCACAGCGTCCGTCGCCATATTGGACCTGCAGGAGGAGGATCTGTCAGGTGTGGATCCACAGCAATAATTAAGAACTGTAGATCTGAACAAACATTACACAAACAGGATGATACTTGTTGGGAGTCTTTTTTTTTGGGATTAAATTGACTAGGAGTATTTGGACCAAATTCAGTGTATGTTTACAATGTTCTGAATGTTTTAAAACGATTCACTGCTCAAGAAAGGGGGACAACATAACCACTGCAGTTAAGAGAAGACATTCACACATAGCTTCCTCTCAAGCATTGCTAATGAGGGCATTTAAGTTATGTTTCTCACTTTGGTCTGTCTTTGTTTGATCTACACATGCATATTAGACATTTAGATTCTTACATATTATATTCAATATACACAATTGTTTGAGATTTTTAATGTTCATACACCAACTATGTTAGGGTGAAATAAGTCCTGTAGATGTGTGGTTCTGAACCGTTTAGTGCTCTCCTCGCACTCAGTAACAAAAGTGACTTGGAACACCAAAATATACATTTGAAAAGCTTGAAGTTCTGATCTCAACTGTGGAACAATAGTAAATAAAGCAAATGAATAAAAATGGTACACACTAGATAATATAAAATTAATCAACAAACAGTTGGAAACGTTATAGTAAATCTCAGAGGGTAAGGGCATGGCGAAGTCTGAACACAACCAAATAACTGTTTACAGTATAGAAAATAGAAGAAAATACTGAATGTATCAAGAAGAATGACAGCCTAAGTACTCAGACTTTGAATCAGAAAGCTCCTGCCAACACTAAAAAAAAAAAAATGATGCTTCCAAATCTTTCCTAAGCATTTGCTATGTTGTCTATTGTAAAGGAAATGTTGAGTCACTTTACCTGGTTGAGGACTTGATATGTAAGAGCAACACAAAGTGATTAAACGTGAGACTCACACACCTGAGTTTAAGTAGCTGCTGATCAGGCAAGTGTGTTCACCATCAGTTGATGGAGCACCTAATCAAACACTCAGATTAAGATGTCATGCAACCATTGGGACACTAGAGGGAGACAAACAGTTAGACAAAAATATGCTTTTTTGAAAGCTTATAAACATTTCTGTTACATTTATAATACATTTTAAACTGCTTACATGGCACCCAATGACACCTTATGTGGATGATATGTGCACAGCTTTTCAATGCAGTAGCTAGTAGGACCAATCCCCCCCACTCCCCTCAAAAAAATGTTTCAGTTTTAGAGATAGCCCTACCCGAGGAAGCACAACCATGTTTCTTCATTACTTTAATATGTCTCTGAAATGTATGTTTTTTAAAAATATTTTACCGCAAAAATATATTTTCCACAATTTTGGACTAGATGTTCACAGAAAGGCAAAACATACGATAAAGCAACAATTGTACCAAGGCCTTCTACCATGTTTGCAATATATACACTTAAACACACAGGAATGGAATAGGATATTACAATTCCAAAAGGTATGTGAATGATCTGATATTATTAAAGTAAGGAATGCAATCAGTCAAAAAATGTAATTCCAATGTACCAAAGACTGTTGTCTGTTAAGCTTTTCCTCCTCTTCAGTAAACACACCTGGTGCCAAACCACTCCAGCGTATTTCAACTTAATATATAATCAAACAATTGAGGTAAACATATTTTTATAGTTCAACCACTCATTATTGTTGAATCATATGTACAGGCATAATAAAGCCAGATTATCATTCGTTACATTTTCTATTGAGATAACTAATGTCCCAACAGTTTACATTGGCCAAAGAGCCTTGCATCCATGACCTTGCATGTCAGGGCATTCTCACTGGCTTTTATTACCAGCGCAGATTTTCAGTAGAGTCTAGAAGTCTTGTGATGATCTGATCAGTGTGTGTGTGTGTGTGTGTGTGTGTGTGTGTGTGTGTGTGTGTGTGTGTGTGTGTGTGTGTGTGTGTGTGTGTGTGTGTGTGTGTGTGTGTGTGTGTGTGTGTGTGTGTGTGTGTGTGTGTGTGTGTGTGTGTTTGCTGTATTATCTGTGGGTCAATGTTGGCACTGTAAACACATTTATAAGGAACAAGATGATACCTTAAATTTGACCTTATAAAAGGGTGACTGAGCCAAGACAGAAACCAAAGCAGCACCATTGAACATGTTTGACTTTAAAATGTATTTAATAAGATTGTTAGGAGAACTCCGTATGGTGGCCGACAAGTACAAACGTGTTACAGGGGCCCAACACCCAAAAACGAGCTGCACTTTCAAAAACGATGCAAACGTGATAACACTAATTTGCGAAAATAAGGAAACATCTTCACCAAATTGACGAAACATGCGCAGTGTTTGCTACAAATGCATAAACAAAACACTGCAAATAATAATAATGCTCCAAAGCGGAAATGGGGACACTGAACAGTGACGCACACAGCTGGGACCGGAGCGCTTGTTGACCTTTGGGGATAATACAGTTGGCCAACTGTCACTGTTGGCAGAGGTTCATAAAAATGTTTTGTGAGTATATTTGAAATGACTTAGTTAGCTACGTCAGCTAGATTACAGCAAATCGGCAATAATATCAGAAGGTATCAGAACATGGGGTCAACCAATCAGCCTGCTACTCCATTACTGCAAGTTGGACCCAGCTACCCCTTAATTAAAACACACCTGTTTGCTGTCCTGGCTCCAAAATGGTGGAACGAGTTCCCCATTGATATCAGGAGAGCAGAAAGTCTGCACACCTTCTGTTGCAGACTCAAACCCCTCCTTTTCACATTGGCCAACAAAAACAAGCTAATGCACCAACCCAGTCTCACGGCATTTCGTGTTCACCAACACGATTTTTAATCTATTGATTCGTGTTCACCATCACGATTTGCCCCTTTTTTTTGCACAGCACGATTTTAAAAGCAATGTATTTCTACTGGTAATGTGTTTCGTGCCTGCAGGCTGCAGCACGTCTTTTTCTCCGGTCGGGTCGTGGAAGACCGGAAGCTGTGTGGTTCATAAAAACATGTTCTTACTCAATATCAAGCCACAGTTATTGCTTTTATTTTAAATCGTATAATTTCGGACTTTTGTTGCCATCTGTGAGGAAAATAAATGGGGCTCAGAGCCTCAGGATACTGAAATCTGTATTTTTAAATATTTTTTTCCTTCTAATTTGTTATTCTTTTCAAAATAACACACTGTTATTTACTCACCAATAACACACAATTATCCTTGCTTTTATTTATTGGTTTAATTCCATAATCTCGGGCTTTTTTGGCGTCCGTCAGGAACTGAATTTCAAAATAAAAATAACCGGAAACAGACGTAGGCATTTCGAGAGATTACCCAAGATCCTCAGCTATGGTTTTAAGCTCGCTGATTGGATGTGTTAGCCGCAATGCATGCTGGGATTTGGTGTTTATATTATATGAAATCCGGAAAACATTTTAAAAGAATAAAATAATACTTAATTCCGAGTGCTCTTGCTTTTCTCTTTGAAAGTCATCACATAACGGCATTGTAATACACGGTTCGGCTGCATTACATAATACAGATCTGCCGTAGTTCTTTATTTAGAGAGCCCTGATGAGAAGACCTTTGGAAAAACTGGAAGAAATGCCGCCGAAACTGAATACTTGACGTGGATCATAAATATATCAACAATTAAACAACATCTTTTTTTCTTCACACAATACGTCTCCTTGCAGTATCAACACTAATTCGGCTGACTTTTACATTTGATCTAATTCACAGATAGGTTATATTTACACCATAACGGTGCACAGCTGATATAAAAGGACTGTAGTTTTTAAAGATATTACTGATTTTGTGTGCACCTTGTGTGCACCTCCTAGTGGTTAAAGCACGTTATTGAATTATTGTTTTTATGTGTTATATTTCATTAAAAAAACATTAAGAGTACATACTTTCATAGGGGGAAAGTATAAATATATAAGTATAGAATAGAAAATATCAAGAAGATACTTTAGTGATATCTACAATAAAACAGCTAGTGCAGGACGTCCAAAGATATTAAAAGGAGGATGTGCAAAACAGACAAAGAATACTTTAAGTTAAGGTCTTCTTTTGAATAAGAAAAAAACTTTGGGGGTATCTACAGATAAATATTAAGCCTGACAAAGTACTCAACGTCTAATATATTGCATAGTTTATTTTGGTACTTGACAATCACCTTCCCTGAATTGTACTCAGGTGTAACTAAAGTCTGATTTAAGTGTTGTTTATATTTCATCATTAATCAGAATCTCCAAAGTAACTAAAATAAATGTAGTGGAGTAAAAATACCAGGTTAACCTCTGAATTGTAGTGGAGTTAGAACAAAGTATAATAAATTGCATGTTGTACATGCTGCTGTAACAAAAACATTTCCCAACTTGGGATCAATAAAGTATATCTTATCTTATCTTAAGATGATCGATGGCTACTGCCATATTTTCAAAATGTGCCTCCGAACCTTGACAAATGCATGTTTCAAGGCTTATCAAGTAACAACAGGAGGGGTCACAGACATAAGACCAGCTGTTAGATAAAGCTCTTCTGACCTTAGCTGTCGTAACCTTGGCACACTTCCACTCCAACATCCAATCACAGAGCTTGAGGACTAATCACGGGGTTTGTCAAGCAAAGCGGATGTTGTAGTCCCAAAATATAGCTGAGGATTATGGGTAGTGTAGTTTCTTCGGCCATCCTAAACTCCCTAAAAACTATTTCTCCGAATTGAAGGTTAAAAACACAAAAGCATTGTATATAGAAAGGGTTAAACCAGTTAATTGTTAAAGAAATAAGTTAAGTTAAAAAAAGTGTCACCCCCATATTTTGTATTGTTGATGTCTCTTTAGAAGTAATTAAAATGTATTACATTGCAACTGTGTGGCGGACTGATCACTAGAGGGCGATACCACTCAGGAGGATCTAAAACCCTGCAAGGGCAGAAACTACAGATTAAACCCTGCAGTTGAGCTACAAACAGCTAACATTTCTGCCTCGTGTGTTTGTCATATACAGGTGGGTTCTAAGCAGCGTTTCCGCCAGGGGGGCGTCATTTGCCCTTACCCCCAGTTTCCACCGGGTCTGTCTGCGCCGCGCCGTGTTACGGCTGCGCCGCGGCGGTCGTAGGGATCGCGGCCACTCTAGTAAATGGGTGCTATTCCACCACACGCGCCGTGTTACGGCTCAGACGCGTCCCAGAAGCATTCCAGAAGCGGCTCGGCGCAGCGCAGCGCTTCTCTAAAATTAGGATGAATCCTATTTTTGCCGCGGCGCAGCCGTAACGTATGGTCGGGCAGGCAGCCCCCCCTCGCAGGAAGTGGAAAGGTGAGCATCCGGGCCAGGCCCATCCCCCACATATACTAATTTAGCAGACCCCCCTCCTTCATCACAACCCCTACACTACGATACGCACAATGGACGACGAGGTTTTCATCATGGAAGTGGAAAAACACACTGCTTACTACAAGGACAACATCAGAAAGGACAAGGCCTGGTTTTTAGTCGCTGCAGTTTGTGGAGTGGAAGGTAACAACTACATATTAATGTTTTAAAGTGAATTAATACTTGTAGGTACAGTACAGAGCCATTCAATAAACACAATTTAAAACACAAAAATAAAACATTTAACTACGTAGCCTACTTACTTTCTTGTAGAAGTACAAATGTCCAGGATGCCCGAATCAATAACAAAATTGCGAGCCTGCACGCACGAAGCTACGCTTCTGAAACGCTTCTGGGACGCGTCCGGTGGGTTATGGCGCTAGAGGAGGACGGACCAAATCCGCGGCGCAGCCGTGACGCGGCGCAGTGCGGCGCAGACGGACCCAGTGGAAACTGGGGGTTATTCAGCTCGGGACGCCCTGAACTCGAGCCGAGGGCGTCCAAAAATATTAATAATTCGAGAGAAGATCGAGAGTTTTTATCGCTTGAAATGACGAAAAGGAAAAAGGACAAGGACATCCCTCTGTTGGAGGGGCAAAGGAGTCTGATGGGATTCTTTTCGGAGTATTGAAGATCGTTTCCCCGACATCGGCGGTGTCTGCTACAGGACAACACGGAACATACGCGACTTGGACGCGATGAGCGGTGCTAGTGGAGCACGCGCGTGAGCTGCGAGCACCAGAGCCTCGCAGCGGCGAAACTGAGGCTCCGTGGTAAACTGTGGTAACATGAAGAGCCGTTTGGGAGCCGAAAGAGCTGGCGCTTTAAGAGAGCCGAGTCAAATGATCCGGCTCACTAACGTAAAAAGACAGTATCTACAAGGGACGGCTCAAGTCAAAATTCAAGCCGCCCCCTCTCGGGGTGGACGCCCTCTCAGCCCTGGTCTGGCGGAAACACTGGTTCTAAGTCCTTCAAATGACACCAAAGTGTCTAGGGGGCCGATATTCCGCATTTGACCGATTATCGATTTTTTTTTTTATCAAATTGCCGATAAAGCTTTGGCTCTGATGCGGCCGTTTCTCTGGCTGCAGTCACCACTCTGTGTAAACGAGCAATGTCCCGCCCACAACACTATCTGATAGGCTATTACTGAAGATTTTCCGGGCGGGAGCCAGCCAGAGAGGCGGGACCTTCTCAGATTACAGGCAAGCCCATACATCCTTTGGCCGCTCCGCCTTTCAGTTTGCAGCGGCAGATAGCTGGAATACCGTTCAAAAAACATTAAAAATGAAAACCTTTGTCTCCCCCCGCACCTTCAATGTCACTATTATTGACACCCTGGTACACACATGTAGCTGCTTTGCCTGATGCTGATTTTAATGACTGATTGAACCACAGCAATATTGTTTTAGAGTTTTTATATGTTTAACTGCTATGCCTGTCATCTTTGCTCTATGTGTTTGTGTTGTCTCCTGGGTTCTGTAGTGCCCGGAGTGTGTCTTTTTATTTCCTCCCAAACCCCATCCCCTCAGGAAGCCTTTGCCTCCTGTCAGGTCATCATTGTAAATAAGAATTTGTTCTTAATTGATTTTCCTGGATAAATAAAGGTTCTACTACTACTACTACTACTAGGTGCGAAAGAACGCAGACACAGACTGAAGCAAGCAGCAGCGCTGAGCGGCAGAGCCATACATCTGTTAAACCGAAGTTCAATAAACATCCCTATCCCCTATGCTGAAGTTGCAAAAACACCACGATCTTATGATCCAATTCTATCAGTTTCCCAGTTACACAGGGACGCGGGAAGTCAGAGTTGGGGGTGCGTGCAGCGTCTCGCAGCGGAGTAACTGTGGTGCGGAGGGGGGGGAGGGGCTGCGAGTGGAGCCTCGCAGTTTTTCAGGTTGATATGTGAAGCTCATTAGCTAGCCAACATGTATTTAGCAAATGTTTAGCAAAATATTAGAAGTGAGGCTACTAGTCTAACGTTAGGTCTACTGTAATAGCCTCACTTTTAATAGTTTGCTAAACATTAGCTAGCACTAGTGTTTTGCAGTTGCTAGCAGCTTATTGGAATTGTATACTAGATAGACAGATATAATAAATTAAGCATTATTGTTAGTTAAGCATGTCAGCCCCACTTCTTGTCTCTCTCTCTAACTCATTGCAGATGACTGCACTAAAGAAAAGGGCACAGAGAGGAAACCAGTTGTAAGATGTTTAAAAGTTAATTAAACTATGCTTAAATGCATTTCAAAGAAGTTGTGTTGAGTTGTGTTGGAGTTTGTGTTATACACCAAGATTTTCTTATATAACTGCAAATGTATATCGGTTCCAAATATCGGCTATCGGTCTCCTTGATTACTAATAATCGGTATCGGCCTTGAAAAAGCCATATCGGTCGATCCCTAATAGTGTCCCAGTATAAGGGGTAAGTGTTGTGAGTGTGTTGTGATTGAGTGTGATTTGTCTAATCGTTGTTTTAGGCAGTTATGTATAGTATAGCGATGTGACGCTAGCGGCTAGCCCAGGGTGGCCAACTCTTCTGGCGTGTGACACACGCTTTCACGGTCAATCTCACGCTCTCACTCTGCCCAAACTATTCTCACGCCAAAAACAAGATGAACCGGCATCGTTTTTGGTTGGTTATTTACAATGTTGAGTTGACAGCTGCTCAAGCTGTCGATCCGCCCCCTCCCCGCCCCCACCACTCTTAACAACGTTAACAGACAGCAGAGCAGTGGGAGCTGGTTGGTCAATACCCGACCCGTATTGCGCATGCGCAGATCCGTCTTAATGCCAGGCTTTTCATCAGTCGACGGCGAACTCCACAGAAGGAAAGGTGGGTTTGCACAGTGCACTTTATCGATATCATTGAATATGTTTGAAAATATGATTAGAGTAAGATAACCTATTCTATAAAGGCCACATATTTGTTATAAAGTTTGTTAACATTTTAGATTTCTTTGTTTAAACTTTAGAATGTATAGCACATTAAAAGATTGTCACTTGACTTTTATGCTAGGTTTGAGGGGCACTAACGTTGTAATTCAGTCCCCTAAATAGCTTAAGCTATGTTAACAGCTAGCTTTTAAAGAATAAAAGAAACATATATTATAACAATAATAATAATGGTGTTTTATTATGCAAATTATTTGCTAACTACTATATATGTATGTATTCAAGACAGACTTTGTTAAATAAACTGTGGTATTCCAGATGGAGAGCTTTGTGAAATACTTTAAGAAGACTAAAGAGAGAGAAAGAGATGAGGGACTGGCATTAGCCAACAACAGTTCAGAGGAAAACAGGGGCAGCAGTAGCGGAGTATCCTCAGAGGAGACAATGAGGGAGGATGAAGATGAGACACAAGTGCAGGTAACTTGGCTAGTTCACAATATCATACCCCAAAGGTTTCACAGGTAGCCAAGGCTGCTAGCGAGCTGTTTTTATTTGATGTATTGTAACATTTGCTAGCAAATAACTACACAATTGTAGATTGCTGTTTACCTATTTTGATTCCATTATGCTTGTTATTTGTTATGATTTGTAACATGTTAAGTCAGTGTCTACACTTGTGTTCAATAAGCTAATTCAATATCTAAATCTCTTCCTCATCGACCATAGAGAGAGAGCGTGAGGTGCTGTGTGCATCAAACAAAAGGAAGAACGCAGGGGCAGCCTCATATGGCTCCAAGTTTAATTCCCAGTGGACAAAGGAATGGCCGTGCATCACGCCCGGGACTACACCTTTTCATTGTTGGTGTTCCATATGCAGGCATGAATTAGAATGCCGACCCCAGGGCAGAGCTGATGTGATTCGCCATATCAATAGGGAATCACACTTGATGGTTGAGAGCTCTTCAAAAATGAATATGTTCATACAGGAACGCAAAGCACTGAGATGGGTCAGCTGGAAACACAGGTGATTAGTATACACGTTGGTTAAGTACAGTGATGTTATGGTTATTTAGTGGGGTTAAGCCGCAGTGATTGGGGTTACATAAACTTTGCCTAACCTGTAAATCATTAAACTGATATATAACATGACCTGACAGCAGCATACTCACCTGTAGATATATGATTGTGTTTACTATTTTATATGTCATTACACAACCACAGACCAGAAGAGCCGAAGTGAAGGTGGCCATGACAACGGTGCAGCACAACATCCCATTGGCTTTTTCGGATCACCTGAGTCCGCTGTTCAAGGAGTGTTTCCCTGATTCCAAGATAGCCCAAAAGTATTCCTCAGCCAGGACAAAAACAACAGCCATAATAAACAAGTGTGTAGCCCCCTATTTTATGGATGAGCTTGTGAAAAATCTGTGTAAGTAAGTGTTGAATACATTTGTGTCGTCACAGGCAGAGAGAAGTTGAATCCACTGACTGTCAACATTTGGAGTTCACAAGTTGTGATTCAACAATTTCTTGACATGGGTCTGACATCAGGAACCAGCTGTGGCACTGCTGAGGCCATATTCAACAACATGAATGAGGTGCTGGAAGGCCACAGTATCCCGTGGGCCAACTCTGTGGCCCTTGCAGTTGACAATGCTAGTGTCAATCTGGGAGCCAGGAATTCGATTAAGAGCAGGGTCCTGGACCAAAATCCATCTATCTACGTTCTTGGCTGTCCCTGCCACATTGTGCACAATAATGCACACGCTGGTGGCTTGGTGTACTCCGAGGTAATGACTTGACAGTCACAACTGTACATATTGTAAAAGTATTAACACCAACACATTTATTTTGCTAACCCTCCAGATGTCGGGCTTTGAAGTCGAAGATGTCTGCGTCGATCTTGCCTACTGGTTTAAATCCAGCACCAAGAGAAAGAACATGCTTCATGGCAAGTTATCCTCACATAGCACATTTATTCTACTCAAAAGCATTGATTCAGAAATAGTGAAGGGCCAATCTAAAATACATATTTTGTTCTATTCAGAATTCGTTGTGTTTTGTGACACCACGTACATGGAGGTACTTCAGCATTTTAGCATTAGGTGGCTCAGTTTGGATCTGGCTGTCAACCGCATACTCCGTGTCTACAAGGCCCTGACAAGCTACTTCAGATCCACTGGTTTGTAGTCCCATATTCATTATTGATGAAAAATGCAAAACTACAATTTTCTATTTATTATTTTTGAACGTTTTTGTCTTTTAGACGAAAAGCAAGCCAGGTGTCTGCGGCTCCGTGCCTTATTTGAGGATCCATTGACAGAGGTTCATCTCCTCTTCTACCAGGCGCCTACATTCTGCCAGTTTAATCTGTTGTTCCAGAGGCAGCACCCATGCATCTATCTTCTCCATGGGCAGGTACATCATTTTACTGTTTAAGTTAGTGTAATGGTAAAAAATTTCAAATTGTATAATTGATTCTTATCTTAATGTTCATGGATGGGTGGGTTGTATATTTTCTGTATTTCAGGTGAGGGCATTCATCCGAAAGCTAATGTCCAGATTCTTGAAGCCTGCAGCTTTCAGAACAACAAGCTTGGAGAGTGTTGATCTTCAGGATCAAGAAAACCAACTGCCAGGTGAATACAATTGACTGTTATAGCCAACCTGATCTCACCAGAATGCGTGACTCCACCACGACTCCTTAACACCACAATGCGTGGTGGAGTCACGAACTTTGTTACATTTGCGTGTCGGCACCACGCAAACAACCCCAATGTAAAGTGAATGAGGCTCCTTTGTCGTGGTGCACACACGCATTTCTATAACGTGAGCTTTTATTCTATAAAACGTTTTTTTAAATCTACTTTATAGCTTGTAGTAACTCACGGGAGGCTTCTTTTATTTTATTTGTATTCATAATAATTAAAAAAAATCGTCAGAATGTAAAAATTACATTAGTTACGAATTTGTGTTCTCAAAAAACAGTGCATTGTGTGTAATGCAACTGTGATTTTTATTAAATTAGTTAGTTTTTAAGGAAGGCCAGAGCTTCAGCTGTGTCAAATAGATTGTTCCCTTTAGTTAACGTTATTTAAAAGATAATGATCATGTCCCCTGTATTGTATTACGAGCGTCCATTCCCATTGGATAACGGAGAATTGTACACCCGGAAGTAAGAATTCTCCTTACTGTCGATTGATTTTACAGTGATATCTGCACTACTCATCGACTAAAAAACACCAGATTATCCTTGTTAATTACACAACATTGATTGGTTTGAATTGTGTGCAATGCTTTTGTATTTTTCCCCTTCGATTCGGAGAAACAAATGTTTTTTCGGAGTGCCGAAGACACTACACTACCCAGAATCCTCAGCTATCGTTTGGGACTACACCATGTGCTTAGCTTGACAAACCCGTGATCAGTCCTCAACCTCTGTGATTGGATGCGCAAAGTTTACACAGAGCGTCAAAAAGAACTTTGAAATGGAATGAAACCCATCGACGACACACTATTCAAAACAGGAATCGAACGTGTCCTACCCCCCCCCCCTTAGGTCACAGGCTCCTCCAACAGTGCTACGCAATAAAACAGATAGGCCTACACAGCAAAAATAGTGAAATAGTGCAATAAGAGTCTACAAGTGATTGGAATATGATATATTAGATAAATAATTTCTAAGTAGCAGCCAGATGAATGTTATTTCTAAGTTCAGGTGTTTAATAGTCTTCTGGCCTGTGGGATGAAGCTGTCTCTGAGTCTGGTGGTTTTAGTCCGGATGCTGCGGTACCGCCTGCCAGACTGCAGCAGACAGAACAGTTTGTGGCTGGGGTGATGGTGGTCTTTTATAATCCTGAGGGCTTTCTTTAAGGTTAACCTGGTATTTTTACTCCACTACATTTATTTTAGTTACTTTACAGATTTGGATTAATGATGTGAAATATAAACAGCCCTTAAATCAGACTTTAGTTACACCTGAATGAAATTCAGTGAAGGTGATTGTCAAGTGCCAACAATCAGGCAAGATATTTGATAGTTGGTGCTTGAGAAGACTACATATTTATCTGCAGATAAAGCATATTCATTACTCGTTATTCTCTAATAGTTCATTAAAGACTGTATATAATTGCTATTTTGCACATCCCTTTCAAGATTTCAAGATTTTCTAAGGTTTATTGACATATCATATACACAATAGTGTAGTTATGCAATGAATGACAAACTTGGGTCACAGGTTCATCAACAGTGCATTACAAGACATCTATCAATATGTGTATATACCTCCACCATTAAACTGTCGTATTCTGCACATTTCTTATACTATTTACATACATAAGATTATAATTAATGTGTATAATATCAGTTAAAATAAGTGCTTCAACATAGTTAACATTGCAGGAAAGTTGATTGTCAAGTTCCAAAACAAACCATGCAATTTAGACTTTGTCAGGCTTAATATTTAGATACCCCCAAAGCTTTTTTCCTATTTAAATGAAGACCTTAACCTAAAGTATTCTTTAATGTTTAACTAAAGCCTTATTAGTTAGCACATCCTCCTATCAGGCACTAAACTGTTTTATTCTAGATATCATTTGAGTATCTTCTTGATATTTTCTATTCTATATTTATATCATTGACCTTCTACTTTCCCACTATTTTGTATGTACTCTTAATATTTAAATGTTTTCATAAAATATAACACATTCAAAAGTGCTTTACAAAAATGAAAGACAAAGGCATTTTAAACAGTCGTTAAAAAGCAACACAATCTTCCTGCATTGCAATTACTCTAAACGTGCAATAACGTGCTTTAACCAGTAGGTGGTTTGGGTTCAAAAGCTGTCAAGTTTACAGTGTTAACAAAATAAGATATACTGCTGTTTCTGGTTTAGTTTACGACGAATATTATTTTGTTATTGTTTTGATATTTGTAACACAAAAGCGATGGAAAAACCCCACAGCAACTCAGAAAAGATGTCCTTAACATGAACCAGCGGTCTAGTAGTTAATAAAAAACAATAATATCAAAACAAAATATGACTACTAATTTATTGTGAAACAGAACAGTAAAAGAATAGTTTCCGGTCTATTCTGATGCCCGATCTCTGTAGATAAATAAAGAACTAAGACAGATGTGTAATATTTAATGCAGCCAAACCATTTATTACAATGCATTCATGTGATGACTTTCAAAGAGTAAAGCAAGCACTGCTGAATAAAGTATGATTTTTTTTTTACGAAACCTTTTTTATATGGAATGCAGTTGGAGGTCAACCAATCAAAGAGCTTGAGGACTGATCACGGGGTTTGTCAAGCTAAGCACATGGTGTAGTCCCAAACGATAGCTGAGGATTCTGGGTAGTGTAGTGTCTTCTGCCGTCCAAAAACTCCGAAAAAATCTTTGTTTCTCCGAATTGAAGGGGGAAAATACAAAAGCATTGCACACAATTCAAACCAATCAATGTTGTGTAATTAACAAGGATAATCTGGTGTTTTTTAGTCGATGAGTAGTGCAGATATCACCGTAAAATCAATCGACAGTAAGGAGAATAGGCTACTTACTTCCGGGTGTACAATTCTCCGTTATCCAATGGGAATGGACGCTCGTAATACAATACAGGGGACATGATCATTATCTTTTAAATAACGTTAACTAAAGGGAACAATCTATTTGACACAGCTGAAGCTCTGGCCTTCCTTAAAAACTAACTAATTTAATAAAAATCACAGTTGCATTACACACAATGCACTGTTTTTTGAGAACACAAATTCGTAACTAATGTAATTTTTACATTCTGACGAATTTTTTTAATTATTAAGAATACAAATAAAATAAAAGAAGCCTCCCGTGAGTTACTACTAGCTATAAAGTAGATTTAAAAAAACGTTTTATAGAATAAAAGCTCACTGCGGGACGTTGTAGAAATGCGTGTGTGCACCACGACAAAGGAGCCTCATTCACTTTACATTGGGGTTGTTTGCGTGGTGCAGACACGTAGATGTAACAAAGTTCGTGACTCCACCATGCATTGTGGTGTTAAGGAGTCGTGGTGGAGTCACGCATTCTGGTGAGATCAGGTTGGTTATAGCCTATATTATTTGACCCTTTTATGACAACTGAAATAATCTACAGGTATATAGTATGGGCAAAATAATGCATAGTAGTCTTTTTTTCCTTTCAGACACCCAGCTTGGCATTGGACTGACTACAAAGTCCACACTGATAAGGCTGCATGAAGCTGGTGAGATTCCCTCAGCTGATGTCACCAAATTGAACAAGGCAGCAAGAGGCTTCCTGCTTCGGTCTACTGAGTATGCACTGAAGAAGCTACCTCTCGATGACCCCTGCTGCCACATGCTGAGTGTGTGGACTTCAGGCAGAGACAAAACTCCCATGTGGATGATGTGCTCTACTTTGTCCAAAGGTACAATTACTGAACCCTTATTTTCACTTTACCATTAAAACAACGTGAGAAGTTAATTAAAGATAAATGGTGATTTTGACAGGCTTTACAAGCAGTTGAGATGGGTGAACAAATACAGCTTGCTTAGATATTACATTGGGAGATTCTGTTATTGTAAAGGATTATTTATTTCTATCTGGATAGAGAATTGGTTATTGTTTTATGTATATTTATTTACAGAATTCAATAATCTAATGGCAAAATAAATGTCTGAGTATTTTTTTTCTATTATAAATAATGTTGTTGCAATTGTCTTTGCCCAGATACAAACACCTTCTTCCTTTTGAGGACCCAAGGGAACAGGACAGGATTTGGGATGAGTTCCTGGAGTACCAAATGCTGGAGGAAACAGATATCCCTGACATGGTCTGGAAAGGTGCCCTGGTGAGTGTTGTAGAGGAAGAACATTCCATCGTATGGACATGGTGTGGGCACACTTGACTACGCAGAAGAGCCGAGTAACTGGTGAAGAACAGTTCCCCAGCGTGTCCTATGCCTACCTCACTCTAATGCAGATGCAGAACCAGTCTTCTCAGTAATTGGACTGAACAAAACAGAGTGTCGAAACAGACTTGCACTTGATGGGACACTGTCATCCATTATGTGCATCAAAGGAAGTCAGATGGAACCATGCTACTTCAAATACGAACCACCAGTAGAAATGATAAACAAGTCAAAGTTCGCTGCTTATTGTTCATCTAGGCCAACATAGAGTCACAATAACACAGTGGAAACAAACATGTGTTTGACTTTCATTAGTGAATGAAACTTTGTGCCCTTTATAGTCTGTGTCCAATATTGTGTATTTGTATATATATCCATGACTGCTATCGCGTCCGTAGCGGGACCGTACCTTATATATATATATATATATATGGTACGGTCCCGCTACGGACGCGATAGCAGTCATTTAGTGTGCATACGTGTAATTAAACCCATGATATCAAAATCTCACTCCAGCCAGGTACCCAAAGTTGGCAACCCTGAGCTAGCCGCTAAGGTGAAGGTGAAACATTAGCCGACTACAGTATGTATACACGTGTTGCTTGGTGTATGATGTGTTTATGCATATAGGTCATATATGTTTCTTTGAAGTGTGTGTGTATTGTATTGGAATTTGAGTGTGAGGATAACGGTGAGTTCTGAGTGTGACGATTGTATTGTACATTTTGTTGTATTTTGACCATGATGTCATCATTATTATGTAAATGCTGTTGCCTCATTATTCTCTAATGTTGTTGCCTCATAGAAATGAGCATAGATAAATGCTTTTATTGTGGATTGTTTCCAAATAAGAAGATTAAATCCTGCAGTTGAGCTACAAACAGCTACCATTTCTGCCTTGTGTGTTTGTCATATACAGAGGTAGAGTCTGCTGCTGGCCCAGGTACCCCTAGGCCTGAGGCCAGTAACATACACAATGTAAACCAATCAATGTTGTGTAATTAACTAGGATAAACTGATGTTTTTTAGTGGATGAGTACTGCAGATATATCACTGTGAAATCATTTGACAGTGAGGGGAATACTTCCGGTTTTATTATGAAATCTTCGAGACTGTTTTCACCCCGTGAGGGTTGACGCCAACTGCACATGGACGCTGTGGGGAAAGACGTAGTACGTTCTCCTGACGAGACCTCAAATCATATTCGTAATATCTATCAAACTATAGATCCTACACATCCACTGGACGTGGATTCTAAAAGCACAATATACACTTCTCGCTAGAAATCTAATCAAGAAGCATTTTAATATTTAGGAAAGTGTGTACTTTCAATTCAAGTCATTCATTGCTTTTGATCAAAGGCCTCAAATCTTATAATAATATCCACAGACTTTATGATTAGTTAGCTGCAAAAAGTTATAGTTTCAAGGTCAGTTTAACAAAGTCATTAACAGGGAATTCAATAATAAACACCAGTAATACAAATCAAATACATATCATACATATACAGACTGTGTTGCACAGATTCCCAAACATGTATTTTGTAAGGCCATGATCCCCCGCAGAAAGATTTGGTCCCGTGAGGAGGAGGAGTTGTTTGCAGATAAACACACAGCTCAGGTCAGCCTGCACAGTGAAAAGCTGCTCCTACACCCTCTCGTCTATATTTTACGATGTGAACACGCAGTTGCCATGGTTACTGTTGTCACTCAGCTGTGGCGAGGGGCACTGTATGTTACCCGGGGACAGGGGAGGGGTGGTTGTAGTGCCAGAGAGGAGAACTCGATGAGGGCCTCCTTGCATTACATAATATTTGGAGTTAACACAGAGGATTACTCATCTCTCTATCAAAGCCCATCTCCACGGCAGCAGATGAACACACATCATGTTAACAATGACAACACAACCCGTATTCATGAACACCCAATAGCATCTTCAGTGATATTCCTCTCTCCGCTCATTGTCTGTGTGAAACAGTGGCCCTGTCTGTGGAGCAGAGGGCCCATTGGGACTCATCAAAGCCCCATTCATATCCTGAGAGCTACACGTCGTGCACAAACACATGCACACACGCACACACTCACACACTCTTGTCTTTGAAGCCCACATGTCATTGCTGTGGCTCTGATGACATGAGAGGTCATCTGTCCTCTCATTAAGATCCAGATGAACAGAAGTGGACAAGGACAAGGAGACACTAAGAGAAGATGGACCCTTAGCAGCAGACAGAACCAGGACCACCAGTTACAGGATACACCCTTTATGATGTTTGTTGTTTTGCCCTTCAGTGTTTCATACAAGAGATGATTAGGGCCCCTGTTCAGGTAAACAGAGATTTGGAGAATACAATTAAAAGAATACAAAAATTGCATTTTATTATTTAGGAAATGGTTAACACACTTCATGTATTTGGTTGAAAGGAACACACTGCAGTTTATTCTTCCTGTATGTTCTGAATGTACTTGTAGTCACTTATAAGTGTCAAGTGATTTTGATGGAAGTTGAAGGGCTATGGGAAAAAGTGCTTTATAGATGCAGTCAGTTATAATGTGAGTAAACCATGCATAACTGGTTTAACCATGAAGTGTAAGCTTATATAAAGTATGGTATTAATAGGTTTTCCCTAAAAAAGCAACCAAAAAGTTATTTTTCAGAATTTCTTAATTTATAAATCCTAACTGAATGTACTGAATAAACATGCTTTCATCCCTCCTCCTTATATCTCCCCACCGTGGTCCTTGCTAGTGTTACGTTCCCTAATAGTCTAGGGCAGGGGTGTCAAACTCAAGGCCCGGGGGCCAAATCCGGCCCGCGACTTCATTTTAAGTGGCCCCTCAAGAGCTTGCAAAGAATACAATAAGTTTATTATACGGTTAGATGCTACTTTATAGAAGCATGTTGCCCAAAAACTACATGTCCCACAATGCATCTCAAATGTGCCTTTTCTCAGAATTTGCCTTTTCTTTTAAATATGCATTTTTTTCTTAGAATTAGAATTAGATTTTTTTTTTAAATGTCACTTTCTTTTCAAAATGTCACTTCTTTTTTTTTGTTTTTCCAGAATTTGGCTTTTGTTTTTAAATCATGTTGTAACATTCTCACTGAAGAGACGTGCAATTATTTGCCCTAGACTTCTGCTTTCAGACGTAGTTAATTATGAAGTTATTACCCTATCCCATAACAATCCAATGCAGAGGCAATAATGTAATATAATGCATTATTTTATATATATTAAATATTTATATATGTATTTTTATATAGTCTTAAAGTTACTTTGAGTGCAACCTTCATGCTGGTGTGGCCCGTGATGGAATTGAGTTTGACACCCCTGGTCTAGGGCAAGAGTTTTTAAGTGTGGGAAGGTGAGCCTCCCCGCAGAGAACATAAGAACAGCCGCGCCCCCCCTCCAAATTATTATTGCTATTATTATTATCGTTGTTGTTGCTATAATGCAGGGGTATTCAATTGCATTGTAAAGAGGTCCAGTAAGAGAACATGTCATTAAATGCTCTGTTTTCGCTGTCTACCTTTCTCTTTTTTGAGCACGCCATTTGAAATGACTGACTGTTTCTCTCTTCTTGTCTCGTCTCTGTGTGTGTGCTTGAATCTACCGTGCTGACTCACTGACTGCACCCATTTGATTGGCTGAGTAGCTTCACCTCCTTAAAACATGAAACAACAACTTTTTTAAACCTTTTTATCGTTATGTTTTAAACATTGTTTTTAAACATTTTTTACATTTTCAACATCGTGGATAAATCCTTATATGCTCCCGGCAACACACTGCACGTCAACTTTGCCTCCTTATTACACTCAGCCCTACTTTAGTGGGAACAATGAGTCTGCGTCTTTGATGCGCACAGGCGGATGATGCGGGGATGCAATGTAGACAGGAAACAACTCAGATCATCCTCTGGCTGCAGCCTTGACCGGTACTTGCTTTTGATCAAAGTAAGTATTATTAAAATTAAAATAAAGGGCGGTGTCGGCCGTCAGCAAACCGAGCCGGCCGTCACCGCCGTGATTCTCTAGAACAGTGTTTCTCAAACTTTGTCATACCAAGGACCACTTAACCAATAAAAAAACACTCGCGGACCACCTAACTCCACAAATATCCCAAAACACATCGTTTGTCTAGAACAGATTATAAATCGCCTGGAAATGGTACAAACAAGTGGCAACATGTGTGACGAAGGTGTTGCCCTGGGCTTTATCATGCAATAGAAAGTGAAACTTAAGCTCGTTCCATTGTAGAGATATACCCGCGAGAGTGCGGAAAACTTAAAAGTATTTATTTATTTCAAATGTTACCAATATACTCACGGACCACTAGGGGGCGCTCACGGACCATCAGTGGTCACACTTTGAGAAGCACTGCTCTAGAACACACAGATGGCCCTGCCAGGACCGGTCCATGAAAATCCTAGCTTCAAATACAGGGTACACTTTTTCACCAATGATTTTCAATGACTTTTCCATGACTTCTCAATGACCTTTACCTCATTTTCCATGACCAAAAAAAAATGACCACTGAAAATGGTTTATTTTAACATGGAACAGGAAAATAAGGTCTGCATATGAAACATGTTGTGCCTATCTAAAACAAATCAAATAGTAGGCTTACTAGCTTCTACACGCTAAAGCAACTGTAGCCAGGGATGCAAACTCATCAGGTATGAAAAAGGTGACAAGGATCCGAGCCCCCCCCCCCCCCCCCCCCGACCCCACGGAATATCGGCTTTAACATTAGGAATTACAGGATTTTAGCAGTCAGAACAACTAAAGCAGCAGTGTTAATAATAACAGAAACGCCAAAGAGTCACATCTAATAGAAATATATAAGCATTTATTTTAATTGCTTAGCAGTCAGTTTATCATTTTGGCAGCACTGTTGAGCATTTTGAAAATTTATTTTCATGCCTCTGTGCAAGGATTAGTCTTTCTATCTTTATAGCCACTGGTGTAAAGTAACTAAGTTCATAAACTGAAGTACTACTTGCACCCTAAAAACAAATGCCTTGGCTCAACAAAGAAAATCAATGCAACAGTTTGCATCGATGTTTATTGAGTTAAGACAACTTCTAATGAAATTGTCTTAAAGCAACAAAGTTATTTGAGTTAGGGGAGAAGGCTTTCCTCTACAATCAGAGGTGTTTTTAATTACCACTTACTTAATAATTGCACTGAGAAAACTGATTATGACCCCTTTTAGATGTTACATGTTTTAATCTAGCCTTTTTTAATATATTTGAATGTGTTATTGCATCCTTCTTATCTTTTTTAATTAATCTTAACATATATTGTCACTGTTTAAAACAACCTCATTTCATTCATTTAAAAGTAATTAGAAAAACATATGTACAATTGAATTACCACATATAGCCTACTGTCCTGTCTGCACATGTGCATACACAAGCAGCCCACCACTTTCCCCTCCATTTTCCATTCGGAATGACCATTATGGGATTAGTTTTGTATCATAAAGATAAAGCAACACTTTCTCAGAATAAAGCAAAACTATGAGTTTAAAAGAAAAAAAAACTAAGTCAAGTAAAATAAAATTAATTTCAAAAATAAAACTATAAATTGCAAACAAATCATTTGTGTAATCATGTAAACTATAAGTCTTTTTTCTTTGTTTTAACATAGGTTTTTGTTTGCAGTTCTTGTTTCTTCTTTCTCAATGATCAGACTTTTGCTCTCGCTGCAGCTCTCTCGTTTGCGCTCCCTCATATTTTGTTTGAGATTTTGACACAAACATCCCAGGTGGGCGGGACTTTCAGGGGTGTGTCCCCATTGGCTACTCAGCTTTTGAGTGACAGACCACTACACCACAGATCATATAGTGCAACTCATGCAGCAAACTCCGGAGTCCACTCGGCCACATTAGTGTTGGTGTCTCCTGGGGAGTTTCATGAACATATCGGACTTATTTTATGGATTGCAGTAATTTATACTTGTGATGTGTAGTTCATACTTTATTCCAACTTTAAATATTTTAATACCTGAACACACTGCTGCTGTTAAATAATTTCCCAATTTGGGATTGATAAAGTGTGTCTATTTATTTTATAGATTAAAAAAACACATCTGTATTTTTAAGCTAAAGGTGATACACAATATAAACTGTATACTATTATTTTTCAAAGACATTCAAAAGCATATATTGCTATGTTTAGGACAAACAATTAAAGACTGCTTTAATTGAACAAATTCTACAATATAAAAGTGGCAGATTTGCTTTATTAAACAGACCAGACCTAGGCTGCATACCAACACAATTAGGAACATGCTCACATCTTACTTTGTTGGTCTGAAGAGCTGAAGCATTCATACACAATGGATAAAACCGGTGTTGTCTCCTTCTATATCCTGTGAGAAAATGATATACATTTAGCATTAAAAATTCGACATACTATTCCTAGCCTGAGGAAGATATGAATAATCAACAGATTTGAATTGAATCTCTAACATGTTCATGTAGAATAAAGACAAAAGAGTGATTATACAAATTACATTTATTGAAATTTGAACCAGAAGATGAAGTCTCAAAGAATGTTTTAAATAAAAGGACATAAAACAAAAAGGTGGATAATAATAAAATCTATTACATGTATATGTAAAGACATTTGCTCAAATGAAATGACACTGAGCCAGTGATAACAGTAACGCCAGCGTGGATGAAGCTGGTGCAGTTCTTTCTCCGTGCTGTCCCCTCAGAGGAAGTGGGAAAACGGGATAAGACTCTGGACGCCACGCTGTCTCAATGATCCACACTGTTAATATGAGGAAAATAAATGTTTTAGGAAAGGAAAAATATGAAGTTAACAAATAAAACACAGCTCAGGGGCAGTCATGGACTGTAGGTTTTCCTACAAAGTTAACTCAGCCTCCATTGATTTTCATATCAAATTAGCGTGTTAATAAAATAAGCTATCATGGCTTATACTTGCATATCTAAACAGAATCATGAAAGCCTGTTGGTAGAGTCAGGCACACGAGTCCGTTTGAGTGTGTGCGCTGATGTCTGAACGCTCACTCACTGCTAGCTATGTAGCTAACTGTTAGGCTACTTAGCTTGCATTGTTATGGATCTAAAGGTAGCACAAGCTAACTTTCATAGCACAGCTTTACTTCTCACTTAACACAATAAAGAAACAGACCGTATAGCACAAACAACACAAATGATCAATACTTACATATATTTTCACTTATAGTATTATAATAATTGAAATGCTGGTTCTTCTGGGGGTCTTCTGTCCACGCTCAGCTAGCTACCGCACCGCAGCTGCCTGCACTGTACAATCGCTGGAGGACTGGGCTGTCACTCAAAAACTGAGTAGCCAATGGGGACGCACCCCTGAAAGTCCCGCCCACCTGGGAGGTTTGTGTCAGAATCTCAAACAAAAAACGAGGGAGCGCAAAAGAGAAAGCTGCAGCGAGAGCAAAAGTCTGATCATTGAGAAAGAAGAAACAAGAACTGCAAACAAAAACCTATGTTAAAACAAAGAAAAAAGACTTATAGTTTACATGATTACACAAATGATTTGTTTGCAACTTATAGTTTTATTTTTTAAATTTATTTTATTTTGCTTGACTCAGTTTTTTTTAATTTTAAACTCATAGTTTTGCTTTATTCTGAGAAAGTGTTGCTTTATCTTTATGATACAAAACTAATCCCATAGACCATCTCCTGACTGCCTGCGTAGCTCCTCTGTTGTGAGGTGAACGCAGGGTTGCCAACTCTCACGCATCTGGCGTGTGACACAAGCTTTCACTCTCAATCTCACGCTCTCACGCTGCCCAATCTATTCTCACGCCAAAACAAGAATACCGAAGACTAGAAACGGTTTTGAAAAGTTTTGTCACGTAGTGATCGTCTTCTCAATCGAACATCTTTGATAATGTCTTCTGACCAATCAGAATCACGATAACGACGTGGTGTTGTTGCAGGAAGTCCCGACGGAGAATACTTTTGCTGTAGTACATCTCTATATACATCGATACAACATTACGTGTTGATAGAAATCAACACGTAATGAAATAAGACCCCACGGTTTGATGATTGATAGGTGTGTGGGCTGTCTTTCATTTTGACACACAGAACAATGGGGGCTATCAACCCTTATCCACAATGTAAAGTAATTCACAGCCTCTTCCCTCTTCTCTCTGTGAGGAGCAGCAGGTTCAGCTTTCAGAACAAAGTAACAAAAAACTAAAATGGCATTCATTTTTTTAAATATGTAGTAATAGATGTATTTATTTTTCTTCTCAAGAGAGTACCAGAATGTGTATTTTATGTTAGTATTTCAAACAATTTCCTGGGGGAGAATCTCCCCAGACCCCCCTGCAGGGGTTGGGTTTTCAGCATGTCAACTCTTTCACTTGTGGGGAGATTGCAGGATTGGCTCCAGGTCGCCCTTTTTATTTACTACATGACAAATGTGCCTTTTTATTTCATACATTTACATTTGGATTGAGGAAATAATCTAAAGCTCACGCGTGGCGTTTCACTGTCAAGGGGAGCGTGTATGTAATTACATTGCAAATACTGACTTGAGCCCCACCACTGTATGGGTTAGCCCTACCATAGATTACCCAACACAAATACTCCGTGGCCGCCACTGCCGACCCGTATTGCGAATGCGCAGATCTAAGATCCAGTAGAAATGATAAAAAGTAAAAGTTTGCTGCTTATTGTTCAACTAGGCCAAAATAGAGTCAAAGAGTATATGAGAGTGAGAGTGTGTTAATTAATATATTTGGCAGTTTGGAGTAAGTCTGTAGATTTGTTTGTGTGTGTGTGATTCATGTATAGGCATCTCACGATAATTAATTTTGTTGGATACATTTTCCCGGAAATTATTGTATAATATTGTCGGCACCGTTGTATGACCATTTTAGACCACTGACATAATGATAATATATAATAATAATTCAAGTACATCCTTTCAAACTGCTAGTCACATCCTCATGTAAATGGCAATTTATCGAGTTCATTTTTATTTATCGTACGATAAGTCAACTAATTGCTTATCGCGACAGGCCTATGCCCACAATAAAACAGTGGAAACAAACATGTGTTTGACTTTCATTAGTAAATGAAACTGTGTGCCCTTTATAGTCTGTGTCCAATATTGTGTATTTGTATATATTGTATATATATCCTATATATATGCTAAGGTCCCGCTACTGACACGATAGCAGTCATTTCGTGCTCATATGTGTAATCAAACCCATGATACCAAAATCTCACTCCAGCCAGTTACCCAAAGTTGGCAACCCTGGTGAACGTTCTCCACGGCTCTCCGTTTTAAGTAAGTATCTCATTCATAGCCTTGGGTGTATTATATTATACTTAAACAGGTAGATTAATAGCTAACATTAACGCTATTGACTGTGTGTTTTGATAGATTAACATTAGAAAACATAGGCCTACAGCAGCTAGCTAACTGTTAGCCTACTGTTAACCTAGCTTAGTTGTGTAGTAATGTTTAAGTAACCTAATTGAAGTGTAACATGTATCATTAACATTATAAGATAACTTGATACTGCTCTCAAATTAAATACGTGATAAATTCAATCTGTGTCTTGTTAGACTTTATTATTAGTTTGTGGCTAATACAAGTTGAATACTGCCTGTTACTATGCTTTTTTTTTTTTGTAGCTTCACCCGGCTTGTATAGAGAGGCGAAGTCACGCCCATCTACTTCCGGTTCATGGGACCCCGGAAGCGAAAAATTATACATTGAATTCAATGGAGAGAGAAAACGTATCTTTTGATCCCGTTTGAATTGTGCCACGAATGACACATATGATGTTTGTCAATCTTAAACAATCATTTCCATGTAAAAGAAGTCACAGTTTGTCGTAAGACTGTTGAGATATAAGACTATGAAAAATATGCAACTAGAAAGACTACAAATCCCAAATCCCATTCTGGGTCGCGTAAGTGATGTCATAATGCTCCAAGACTGGTTGCAACTCGCAATTAAAGCAAAGAAGAAGAAGAAGATCTCATAACTGATTTATTCCCTCCAATAAATATAAGAGATTGCTCCAATAAATTCACTTTTACAAGATGCCTGTGTGCTTTGTACCAGGTTGGAATCACAAAAGTGATCATACCACTTGCTCGTTCTATCGCTTCCCGTCTGATGAAAGGACCAGGAGTCGTTGGACCAAACATATCAGGTAATATACATGTTTTGCATGGAACATAGTCAAGTTAGCTACATAGCTAGTAGCGAGCACGTTAGTTAGCATCACATTACTTAGCCTTGTCATTTGTATTAGCCTTAACATGAAGTAAACCCAAATGTATTTTGTGAAACATTTGAAGAGTAGCCTATCGCCTCCTCCACCAGGTGCTAAGGGGGCGGGAGGTAGGCTAACGCCACATTAGCATCGGCGATCTTTTCTACTTAATGCTATCTGCTCAAATGGTTAACATTGAACATTAAAAGATCAGGCAGTTCAGGGAGAGTCGAAGGAAGGCAGGCAGGCAGGCAGGCAGGCAGGCAGGCAGGCAGGCAGGCAGGCAGGCAGGCAGGCAGGCAGGCAGGCAGGCAGGCAGGCAGCTTTGCATGCCATTCTTCTGGACGTGTTTCATTGTGATGATAGTGAGTCAATCCGTTTGTTGGAAAGACAGTAGTTGAGTGATTACTGATAGAACATTATTAAAAGAGATAATTATTCAAGGTGTTGTTACTTTAAACTGTTGTTACTGACCTTTTTCTCTTTTGTTTTCTTTACCATATTCACACTCAGAAGGTGTAAAACAGATCAGCTGGGTATTTCTTTCCCCATCCACATCTTCCGCCTGAACTCGTATCTCAGCCCATACGAGCCACTAACCAAATACCTCAGCGCAAGGTACGCTGCAAATGCAACGCCTCAACACCCACTCTTTCTCACCGAAACAGGGAAAATGGCCACACGTTTCTGGTTCCAGAAACACTTCCACAAAGTCTTGCTTATTTCGGGGATACGCTCAGAACACTATTCGAGCCATTCCTTCCGCATCGGTGCAGCGTCCACAGCAGCGAGACTAGGCACTTCCGACCAAATCATCCAGGTCCTGGGCCGCTGGTCATCCCAAGCTTACCACACTTACATCCGTAACAATCTCAACAATCTCAGACGGGCACACGCTCAACTCAGTTCCATTTAATCCGACTCTTTTGGGGGCCCGTAATCAGCCCACGCAGATCATGCCGGAGACGGAACCCCCACTCTGAGTCTCCCACTGCACGGACCACAGCTCGTCCTCCCAGATCATCTCTTCACCCCCCTCACATCATTCACATGTTACTTCAATAAACTTACAAACATCACTTTGTTGTGGCGTGGTTCCTGCTAGTGAAATGATGTTGAATTGTTAACATAGGAGCAGGAGCATGGCCACGCCTAAAACTCCGCCTCAAACCACGGCCACCCCTATTTATATCCGGCAAAACTTCTGGCCACTGCTTGTCTCCATCCTCTCAACCCACCCTCCCTCTCCCTTCTACCCATACAGTTCCCCTTCCAACTCACACCGAGCGATACATCCATCCATCCCTTCTTCCCTCCCTCCCCTCAACATCCCTACATCCCTCATCCCTACATCCCTCCATCCCTCATCCCTACATCCCTCACCCCTACATCCCTCATCCCTACATCCCTTCATCCCAAGATCCTCTGCCCGTCAACATTTATATTCATATACTGTATATACTAACATCTTAATTCCAGGTACCGTCCGGGGGCCCGTAATCAGCCCACGCAGATCATGCCGGAGACGGAACCCCCACTCTGAGTCTCCCACTGCACGGACCACAGCTCGTCCTCCCAGATCATCCCTTCACCCCCCTCACATCATTCACATGTTACTTCAATAAACTTACAAACATCACATTGTTGTGGCGTGGTTCCTGCTAGTGAAGATTCGTTAAAAGCAGACGCAGCCTTTTGTTTCCCATGGAGACAGTTTAAAGTCAATACGTCTTCATCTGATGCGGCTTTTACTGTCAAAGGTTTTTGCGACTGGAAACACACATTACAGACTGATAAAGGACTGCTAATGCATGCCGCATCAAAAGAACACATTTCATGTGAGAGTTTGTGGAGAGAGAGACAGATACGCGAGGAAACACATAAGGAAATGAGTACTTTGGTGCAGATCAGCTGGCACGGAGCCGTTATTACGTGTCAGCTGTCGTCAGGGTTGGGAGAGTTACTTTGTAAATGTAATCAGTTACTGATTACTGATTACATGGCTCTGACAGTAATCAGAATACAGTTACAGTTACGTGTCTTAAAAAAGTAACGTAATCAGATTACTTTTAGATTACTTTTGGATTACTTTCTTTTTCCATCACAGATGGGTATGTTTTGGTGAACAGGAGACACAAAAAAGCAAAAGGAAACTGAACGTGTTTTACTGTTTTAATGGCGTATCAAGAGCACAACTGAAACATCACATCTGAAACGATGTAACAACATAATACACTTGTTGGGGATGCAGCTTGGGATGTGAGGAGTGAGGGACACGGCTTAGAACGGGCGTGTCGCCTTCTGTCCTGCCAGTGTTGGCAGGACATGAATTCAAATGTCGAACTCGGACTTCATTTTAAGGACATTTCGGCCAGGGGTGTAGAGCTATATTTGTTTAAGCACCGGATTGGCAAAACAGGAGAGTGTGTGCACCAGTCTGCCTTGATCTATGAATTAATGTCCGTGACACTCACAGTGTCTGCTGCCCACAGCTGTTTTATAAAAGGAAAACCTCCTTCACTTCATGAAATCTCTGCAGCACCAGGAGGCAGCGGGAGGATTAACTCAGCCTCTGAGAAGACGAGCGTGCCGCCTTCACTGTGTATACCTTCAGAAATAATCATTAGTAAGGCTAAAGACTAAAGAGCGACCGCAGGCTGATGTGTTTTAACCACACACACATATACACACACACGCGCGATTAAAACGCAGACTTTTGTTCCTCCATGTTTCGTTGTTATTGTTTCACTGAGCGAGCGGACCCGCGATTTTTGGTCCATCTGCGGCGGTAAATGAGGTTAAATTGTTAACATAGGTTCAGGAGCATGGCCACGCCTAAAACTCTGCCTCGAACCACGGCCACCCCTATTTATATCCGGCAACACTTCCGGCCACTGCTTGTCTCCATCCTTTCAAGGACTGACAGCCAGACCGTGACTCACGCCGCGCGTCGTCACGGTTCAAACAAGCTACACGCTACCACCAGAACATTCAACTTACCATGGATCCCGAACTGCTGATCAACTCACCAGAGTCAGACGAAGATCTCTTCAACATCGGCTACCCGCCATCCACATTTCAGCAGTTGGATCTAAGCCAAGCATCCGAACGGAGCCACGTGCGCTCGGCAATCAGTGTTCCACACACCAGCCGCCACAGCTCCCACTCAAGCTCCCCCAACGAGACACCTTCAACTCCAGACAGGTCCCAGGCTTCGTCTACTCCGCCAGCGAGGGCAAACAACCGGGGCCACAACAGGCACAGCCAGCTCCAATCTCCCCACCACGCCTGCCTCATTAGCAGCCCCCAGCCACTCGCAGCGGCCCACGCGACACGCCTCTCGGACGGAGCCGCGCTCCGAAACGGAGCCCGAACTACGGAGGTGGACAGTCACTCAACTCCAACGTTTCCTGAGAGAAAACGGCATCCACTTTCGCCGAAACGACAACAAGGCTAGACTGTTCAATCTCTACAAAGCCTACAGCAGCACAACGGCAAGAGCAACGACACACACAGCTCTTCCTGCTCCAGAGCCAACCACCGCGTGGCACGCGCACCACGGGTCGTGACGTCACAGGCCGCCGTCCTCCTCCACGGACACAGCCCGACTCCCCAGCACCCCCTGGTGGGGGCCAGGTCGTATTGCCCTCTGTACCTGCTCACAGGCTTCACGAAAATCCTCTTGCAGATACATCCCTTCATCCCTCCATCCCTTCTTCTTTCCTACCTTCAGCAATCCACAGCAACCCAGCTTCCGCTTACCTTCCTCCTCTAGCAGCTAACCCCGTAGCAACAGCGCCTCACACAGTGAGCAGACGCTCCGGTCTCCCTCTCTCGACCCTCGCAGTGAGCAGACGCTCCGGTCTCTCTCTCTCTGACCCTCGCAGTGAGCAGACGTTCCGGTCTCTCTCTCTCTGACCCTCGCAGTGAGCAGACGCTCCGGTCTCTCTCTCTCCGACCCTCGCAGCGAGCAAACGCTCCGGTCTCCCTCTCTCGACCCTCGCAGTGAGCAGACGTTCCGATCTCTCTCTCTCCGACCCTCGCAGTGAGCAGATGCTCCGGTCTCTCTCTCTCGACCCTCGCAGAGAGCAGACGCTCCACTCTCTCTCTCTCTCTCTCGACCCTCGCAGTGAGCAGACGCTCTGGTCTCTCTCTCTCGACCCTCGCAGTGAGTAGACGTTCTGGTCTCTCTCTCTCTCTCGACCCTGTAAGGAAATATTTGTATGTATTCATGTTAGTAAACTATGAATAAGCTTAAAATGGGGAAATGATTTGTGAAAAAACTGTGAGCTGGATTTGGGGCCTGTTAACATGTGGTTTTTGAGGACAAAGGAAGAAGGGGGAAGGTGAGGAGTTGACTTACAGTCAACTCAGATCTAGGAGATAATAAAGCTAAAGCCACTGTGATTGGGAAACTTAAGAAGTGAGGTGTTGGTGATATTTGGGCAGCCAATCACGGAGGTCTGGAAGGGAGGATCAGATAACTCCTCCCATTGTTAGCGATGTATTAAACACAGGAACCACGCTGTGTGCTTTCTCTCTTTCCTCTGGCTGGCTCACGTGAGTATCAGGTAAATGTGGGATCCCAAAGATAACTGTATTGAATTTGTATTGTATTGATTGTATTGCATTGTCATATTACCATTAAAGTAGATTATTGTTAACGGTTAATTGTATGCTCTGGATTCCTTCCTGTAAGATATCAGCTTGTTTAGGGACGCGCGGAGATTTGAAAAAGCGGACTAGTAATCCCTATAAATCTCTAACAAATGGTGATCCGACGTGCCAGATAAACAGAGCTGTGGAGGGGTCCAGACGACCGGAATGGGTCGGGAACAAACACTTTTAGACATCTCAGACAATAAGCAGGGCCCTGCAACTACAAATAAGGTATACAACTTTAGGATTGTCTGTAGGCGTTTCACAGTGTTTTTGAAGTTTAAATGGAATATACAATACATATTTTACTATGTTAGGAAAGTTATATAAAACACGTGAACGTTGATCGCAAGGTAGACAGAAAGTCCTGCGTAACGAAAGGTAAAGCGGTTTGGCGTGGACCTCAGGTAGTTTATTCCTGAGTGGCGTGGAAACGATGCAGTTTGTGGGTTGCGAGGTGAAATTCCTGCACGACAAAACCTGGAAACCCGATATTTCAGATCGGGTCACCGTTTAAAACTGGGGTTAAATAGCAGACTCAGGCCAATAGCTAAGTGCCAGCGGTCTGCTATATGTTCAATTCCTGGGAGAGAACGCAAACGTCACCGAAATTGTGACGGGACCGGCTCTCGTTTCCCTTGTCTGTAAAAATGTATTTGAAAAGCAAACGTGTGATAAAGGGCTCGCTAAAACCTGGGTTTTCAGACCCCATGGAATGGTCACATTCCTTATGAGTGTTGAAGCACCGTTCAAGGTTTGGTCTGCCTGTTGAAATAAACATCACATTATCAAGCTGGACAAACTGTACGGGGAATAAATCTGTGTGATTTTTACCTAAAAAACCTGTGTGAGCGATTGTCTGTGGAACTCAGACAATCGCTCAGAAGAGTGAAGCTCATTTGTGCTCTGCTGCTGCCATCTAGTGGCTGAAAGGGGGGAAGCACGTTAACGACGACAATAGCCCAGTATATTAATACAAGTGAACACATATTAATTAAGTCAGATAAATAAAAGCGAAGTGAATATGGAACGTCAGAATGGTTAAGAAAATTCTGAAATTCCAGGGAGTTACCGGGAGCAACGGGAACAGATTAAGAGATTGATTTTAAGTGGAATCAAACAGGGAGCTAAAGAAAAGGCTTGTATATTTAAATAAATAAGCTGTCTGTAGGTTGTCATTGTTGATTAGTAAAGACCTTGTTTTATGTTGGTAAATGTAATGGTACAAGAGCAAGCTATTCATCACAATTGTATTTTTAGGTTATGAATAAAACAAAAAGTAGTAGCCTAAGTGATAAGCAGAAGGGTTTTTGAACGCTTGTCAGTAATGTTTATATGACAGGGGTGCTTAGGCCCGCTTCGGTTTTCAATGTGCGCCATCACGTTAAAACAGAGGATTGGTGGCATTTTCAGTTCATTGCTTGCTTCCACACGCCTTCCCCCTCCTTGTCTCTTTCACGACTTTAGTTAATGCATTAGAACGATTGTTAACTTGCCGTGTTTCTAGAAATCGAACTCACTGTTCCGGAACGGCCTTTCAAAATAAAAGCCAAAGGCCGCTGTTCGCCAGAGATGCCTTCACAATAAAACAGTAATTAGCTTAACAATATATTTAACTTATATTACGTCCTTAAATATTGATTTTAATTCATTACAGATCTAACCTGCTTGTAACACAACTTAGATAAACAATTTCAAAAAGAATAGAATAAGCAAGTGGTTAAAGGGGGTTTCCTGTCTGGCTCATTTGATTTAGACATTATGCTTGTGCCTCGTTGTCAAGGCAACAGTGGTGTGAAGAGGTACTGCGGTTTTGGGGGATTTCTGCCGTACAGAGGACAATGTGTGTCTGCCAAGTGATTCCTTCCCTCATCTCAAAGCCAGGGAGAGTTTCCTTGGAGCCCACTGACCAGGGCCGGTCCTAGCTTTTTTGGGGACCCTGCCACTGACTACAGCTGCATCACTGACTGTGCTCATTATGACAAGATCTTGAGACATGCTTGTCTCAGATTGTTCTGGAGGAATGATGCAATGATTTTACAGCATAATTGTGCAAGAGTTTCCCAGTTGGTGGTGGTGTAGAAACCTTAATGCTTAGTGTTTAGATGGGAGGCTGCTTGTTTATATAATGGTCTGGAATGCTGAAAAGATTAAAGTTTAATATTCTTGGTTAGCAAACAAGACATCTGATTATTATGTCACACATAATAATCTTGTTATAGAAACTAGCTATGGGTAAAACGTGTGGTTGTTATACCATTGTTATCATGAACAAAAGGTAAATAAGGAAATAGTATCTGCGTAAAGATGAATGGATTTCATATCCTAGAGGGGATTAGTTATTGTGAATACTTCACAAGGTATCTACTAATGTATTGTAAAGAACTTGAATTGACTTGATAAATAAGTGAAGATAAGAAGATGTATTGACCATAAATTAGTCAATTGGTAAATAAAAAATAGCAGAAAAGTGGAGAACTATTAAAGTGAAGTGGAAAATCAGTCTAAAACACACTGATAGGAAAAGGGGGGGGCATGAAGGAAGTATGCACTGGACTTTTTATTCGTGTGTGAATTTGGTAGTGTTTTAATTTGTTACAGTATTGATCAGTTCAAAGGGAGAGTTTTAGTAACAGCTCTATAAGATCAGATAAATATTTATTTATATAGGTCATGTTGAAGGGAAAGCTGGTTCTAAACAAAATATAGTATTTCAATTTGAGGTACTGGTTTCACCATTGTGGCATAGTTATTACCATAGGAGGGCTTTCGGATGGACATGCGAAATGACTTCTGTTTTTAAATCCTTGATGAAATAGGGAGTAATTGTTGCATGTTCGGACACCCAGAGTTCCACGCACTGTTAAAGAAGGTAACATTGTTCTTTAAGTGCACCAGAATTGAAGATAAATTGATAGAATGAGTTATGGAATACATAGCAGACCTTTACAGATCCTAGTAATGTTTTGACACAAGATAGTGATGTACACAAGTTTCTGAAATAGATCTATTAGTCATTTTAATACTAATTAGGTGTAAATGAATTGCAGTAATAGTAGTAGTACAATAAGGAAGTGACATTTGTTGGCTAACACTTTTCAGGGAATTTGGGAAACCGCTGTTCCAATGAAAAGTTAGAGATATCTTGAACATTATAGTTGTAATTGTGAATTAATAAATGATGGCATTCCATATATACAGATTTTTATAGACGGAGGATGCTGGCCTGTGCTGGAAGATCGGAGTCTCTGCAGAGCACGACACATGGCCAAAAGGACTGAGACCAACTGACCTTTAACCCTGACCGACAGGGTAACTTGGGAAGGCACTGTCAATGACTGACTCTGAGGTGTACCTGACCAAACCTGACTTTACAACCTGACAGTGTGAGTGTGAGTGAGTGTATGTCTGCACCTGATCAGTGCAACTACATGATTTAAAACGATGACTAATCGAGCATGTTTTGGACTAACACATTATTTTTGTGTGATAATAATGTGTGAAATGAGAGGTTTCCTAACATTGCACAAAAGGGGAAACCGTATCTAATCTGCTTGATGATATTTCACTCCCACAGGAGGTGGCCGTTTGCAGAATGTGAAGCTCAAACTAAAACATGAAGATTCTGTTTCTTTTAGGACTGAAAGATGGAGAGAAACACTTACTGGAGTGTTTACTGTGGAAAATGATGGATGTACCTTTGGGAAAAATGTTTGGTATTGTCTTATAATCCATTATGACCTGAAGGTTTTCTTCCCATACAGGATTTTGTTTACACATGAGATAATGTGTAAAAAAGGGGGAGTGTAAACTTCACAATGTACATTTTTCATTTAGGGACTGAAAGGAACCGGCTACTCCAACTCCATTGTTCAATCTGACCATTGATTGACAGTTTTAGAATTGACCTGCTCCATATCTGGGGATAAGAGGCTGTTTGATGAATGTTGACATGTCTCTAATATTGATTGAATTATAGCAGGTAACACAGATAAAGAATCAGTGGCCAAGGGGCTGCTGGGAGAGATGTAAGTCCAGAATGGAATACTGAAGAAGCTGACCTCGGGATAATATCTAAGAACTGACGGGTAAAAGCAGTATCACCAGGAAGCCATTCACTTTGTTAGTATTGTGATTTTGGTTGTTTTTGAATCCATAAGATTAGTGTGTTTCTTTACCAGAAACATTAGCAGTTCAAATCATATTTAGATTTTTAATGGGATCTCAAGGATTTCATTTAAAAATAAACACAGACGCTTGTCAGAAATTCAGAGCTATTGAAATATGTTATTTAGTTTACCTAAAGATGTTGGGGTTCTTATTTAGTTGGCACAGTCCAAGTATTAAGATTCTGAAGCCGCACAATTAATTTAGAAAACCTGTTCACAGACGTCTGTTGTTTTAAGACACCCCACCAACATGCTCCAAGTGGCCACGCACTGGTGGGTCAAACAGCCGAGGGCCCCAGAGCCCGGAGCGTAGGCTTGAGGGATTTGTATCAGATTTCTCCACACAGGTTGTTGACGCCAAAAGGGGGACCCAAGACGCAGGAGGCTGACTGTCAACCCCAGGCTCTCCGGCCCCGACCGAGTGACCCAGAGGACATCCCATGCCGTCCGCCTACAAGGAAAGGGGGACAACTGGTACCACGGGAGCCAGTATGCGGCGGGGGAAAACACCTGCGAGGACCCTAGACGACATCAGGACGGATCTGGCTCTCGTCATGGAGGTTGACTCGGATGCTGTCATCAGCAGATTGGAGGAGAAGGACCTCGAGGACATCCATCCAGCAGTCGTCCCGGGAGGCATCATCATCGGACCGGAGAAGGAAGATCGGGGAAGGAAGATCGGGAGGACATCTATTCAGCAGCGACTCGGAAGCCGCAATCAGCAAGCCGGAGGAGAAGGAAGACATCTCTCTAGCAGGCAGCCCAGAAGCCGCCGTCAGCGGATCAGAGGGGACAAAGACACGGCAAGCCAGGACCGCTTCCCGGATGCTGACAAAGCCTTTGCCCGACTGACATCGCGTGAGGTGTCTTGCATCTCAGGAGCGGCCAGTTTCGATTCCAACCTCTCGGGAGAATTCACAGCAGAGGAACTCAGTGAGGCCATGAGCAAGCTCAAGCCAGGAAAATCCCCTGGCCGTGACAACATCCACCCGGAGTTCGTCATCCACCAGAGCTCAACAACATCTGGCTGGCTCTGTGCTTTCTACACATCATGCTACCAGAGATTAAAGCTCCCAAAGACTTGGCACCGTGCCTCTGTCATAGCTCTGCCAAAGCCAAATAAATCTGCAGAAGACCCCAAGTCATACAGACCAATCTCGTTGCTCTGTGTCCCATTTAAGATCTTGGAGAGGATGATCCATAGCCGCATCGAGCCAGTGGTGGACTCCCAGCTCCCACGGGAACAAGCTGGTTTCCGTCGTGGAAGATCAACAGCAGACCAGGTAACACTACTCTGCCAGGACATCAAGGACAGCTTCCAGGCCAATGAGAAAGCTGGGGTAGTGTATTTGGATCTGACTGCTGCATATGACACTGTGTGGCTCCGGGGACTCCACCTGAAGCTGCTGAGGACAATACCGGACCGCCACATGGTGAAGTTCATCATGGAGACTCTTTCCAACCGTAGCTTTATCCTCCAGACCAGCAATGGCCAGTGCAGTAGGCTCAGAAGACTGAAGAACGGGGTACCGCAGGGGTCTGTTCTCTCGCCGATGCTGTTCAATATTTACATCCACGACCTACCTGATACAACATCCAGAAAGTATGGCTACGCAGACGATCTTGCCATCATGCTGAGCCGACCAACGTGGAAGGCGATGGAAGAGGGTCTTAACGAAGACATGGGCACACTAGTAGCATACCTCCGAAGGTGGCGCCTACAGCTCAGCGTCGGGAAAACAGTCGCAGCGGCATACCACCTTAGCACCAGAGAAGCCAAGAGGGAACTTGAGGTGCGCGTTGACAACAAATGTCTGGAGGTCCAGCAAGCCCCGAAGTATCTTGGAGTGCGTCTGGATCGGACATTGTCCTTTAATAAACACCTGGAAGAAGTCAAGGCCAAGGTGACATCCAGGGTCGCGCTGATCCGCCGCCTCGCTGGAACAACCTGGGGAGCCTCCGCTAAGACACTGCGAATATCCACTCAAGCCCTGGTCTTCTCTGCAGCGGAATACTGCGCCCCAGTCTGGAGCAGAAGCCCTCATGCGAAAAAGGTCGACGTGGCTATCAATACCTCCCTCAGAATAATAACTGGATGCTTAAAGCCTACCCCTGTGTCCCTCTTGCCAGTCCTCGCGGGAATAGCACCGGCCGGCCTCCGACGGGAGGCTGCCACCCTCGCCCTGGCCAGGAAGGCACAAAAGTATGACTGGCACATCCTGCACAACACCACAATAACTCCAGCACCTCCAAACAGACTCAAGTCCCGCCACCCCTACAACATAGCAGCTCAAGAGATGCTCAACTCCACCTCTGAGGACATCTCCAGAGATGCATGGTTGGCAGCAGCTTGGAAGCAGGAGTGGGTGTCAGCCGGGCCCTCCCGAATCCACCGTTACATCTGGGACCCAGGAGATGGCACCATTGGAGGAGACGACCTACCGCGCCGGCAGTGGACCACTCTAAACCGTCTACGAACTGGGGTCGGTCGCTTTAAAACCTCGATGAAGACGTGGGGCTTGGCGAACAGTGCGGCATGCGAGTGCGGTGACCCTGAGCAGACCGCTGTCCATATAATCACCATCTGCCCCTTATATAGACCACCCTCGGAAGCCAGCCTCTTCGACCTAGGACCAGAGATGCGGGCATGGCTACACGACACCGAGTTGGACATATAACGTTATACGAAAGAAGAAGCCAGGACGACACAGGGGACTCCACTCTCCGCTGAAACAGGAATGTGTGTTAAGTGCAACAAGACGGTGTATGGAGCCAGCCAGGCCTGCCAAGCTATGGGCAGCCTCTACCATGACAGCTGCTTCACCTGCAGCGCCTGTAGTCGAAGGCTGAGAGGGAAGGCGTTCTACTATGACGCAGGAAGGGTTTTCTGTGAAGAGGACTTTCTGTACTCTGGGTTCCAGCAGTCTGCAGACAAGTGCAACGCATGTGGACATCTGATCATGGACATGATCCTGCAGGCCCTGGGGAAGTCGTACTGCCCCAGTTGTATCCGCTGCGTCATCTGCAACGAGAGCCTGGACGGAGTGCCCTTCACTGTGGACACTGAGAATAAAATCTACTGTCTGAAAGACTACCACAGGGTCCTGGTGCCTAAATGTGCTGCGTGTAACCAGCCCATCCTGCCCTCAGAGAGGTCTGATGAAACCATTCGAGTTGTATCCATGGACAAAGACTATCATATGGGTGTTGTTGTGTGCCGTGCATCCGCTCATTATGTGTCAGACTAATCCGTTCCACCATTGAGGGAAAAGCTGCTTCTCCCCCTCCTGACACTGTTGGCCTGTGTCTCGGAGGACGAGTATGGCGACTCAGCAGACAAGGACGCAGTTTTTTGACATGTTTTGATCTCTCTCTCATTCTGCCATAAGAAATTGCTATGAAGGGCTGTTTCCAAATGTTTAAAGGGCTCTAAATATAATGTTGAGAGATGAAAACAGTGGAGAGGAGTGACAATAGTTATGTTTCAAAATGCCTTGTGTAAGTTTATCTCTTGAAAAAGAGATAAAAAGGGGGAATTGTAAGGAAATATTTGTATGTATTCATGTTAGTAAACTATGAATAAGCTTAAAATGGGAAAATGATTTGTGAAAAAACTGTGAGCTGGATTTGGGGCCTGTTAACATGTGGTTTTTGAGGACAAAGGAAGAAGGGGGAAGGTGAGGAGTTGACTTACAGTCAGGAGATCTAGGGATCTAGGAGATAATAAAGCTAAAGCCACTGTGATTGGGAAACTTAAGAAGTGAGGTGTTGGTGATATTTGGGCAGCCAATCACGGAGGTCTGGAAGGGAGGATCAGATAACTCCTCCCATTGTTAGCGATGTATTAAACACAGGAACCACACTGTGTGCTCTCTCTCTTTCCTCTGGCTGGCTCACGTGAGTATCAGGTAAATGTGGGATCCCAAAGATAACTGTATTGAATTTGTACTGTATTGATTGTATTGCATTGTCATATTACCATTAAAGTAGATTATTGTTAACGGTTAATTGTATGCTCTGGATTCCTTCCTGTAAGATATCAGCTTGTTTAGGGACGCGCGGAGATTTGAAAAAGCGGACTAGTAATCCCTATACATCTCTAACAACCCTCGCAGAGGGCAGACGCTCCGGTCTCTCTCTCTCTCGACCCTCGCAGTGAGCAGACACTCCGGTCTCTCTCTCTCGACCCTCGCAGTGAGCAGACGCTCCGGTCTCTCTCTCTCGACCCTCGCAGTGAGCAGACGCTCCGGTCTCTCTCTCTCTCGACCCTCGCAGTGAGCAGACGTTCCGGTCTCTCCCTCTCTCGACCCTCGCAGAGAGCAGACGCTCCGCTCTCTCTCTCTCGACCCTCGCAGTGAGCAGACGCACCGGTCTCTCTCTCTCGACCCACGCAGTGAGTAAACGCTCCGGTCTCTCTCTCTCTCGACCCTCGTAGTGAGCAGACGCTCCGGTCTCTCTCTCTCGACCCTCGCAGTGAGCAGACGCACCGGTCTCTCTCTCTCGACCCTCGCAGCGAGCAGACGTTCCGGTCTCTCTCTCTCGACCCTCGCAGTGAGCAGACGCTCCGGTCTCTCTCTCTCTCTGACCCTCGCAGTGAGCAGACGTTCCGGTCTCTCTCTCTCGACCCTCGCAGTGAGCAGACGCTCCGGTCTCTCTCTCTCGACCCTCGCAGTGAGCAAACGCTCCTGTCTCTCTCTCTCGACCCTCGCAGTGAGCAAACGCTCCGGTCTCTCTCTCTCGACCCTCGCAGTGAGCAGACGTTCCGGTCTCTCTCTCTGACCCTCGCAGTGAGCAAACGCTCCGGTCTCTCTCTCTCGACCCTCGCAGTGAGCAGACGCTCCGGTCTCTCTCTCTCGACCCTCGCAGTGAGCAGACGCTCCGGTCTCTCTCTCTCGACCCTCGCAGTGAGCAAACGCTCCGGTCTCTCTCTCTCGACCCTCGCAGTGAGCAGACGTTCCGGTCTCTCTCTCTGACCCTCGCAGTGAGCAAACGCTCCGGTCTCTCTCTCTCGACCCTCGCAGTGAGCAGACGTTCCGGTCTCTCTCTCTCGACCCTCGCAGTGAGCAAACGCTCCGGTCTCTCTCTCTCGACCCTCGCAGTGAGCAGACGCTCCGGTCTCTCTCTCTCGACCCTCGCAGTGAGCAGACGCTCCGGTCTCTCTCTCTCTCGACCCTCGCAGTGAGCAAACGCTCCGGTCTCTCTCTCTCGACCCTCGCAGTGAGCAGACGCTCCGGTCTCTCTCTCTCTCGACCCTCGCAGTGAGCAGACGCTCCGGTCTCTCTCTCTCGACCCTCGCAGTGAGCAGACGTTCCGGTCTCTCTCTCTCTCGACCCTCGCAGTGAGCAGACGTTCCGGTCTCTCTCTCTCTCGACCCTCGTAGTGAGCAAACGCTCCGGTCTCTCTCTCTCGACCCTCGCAGTGAGCAGACGTTCCGGTCTCTCTCTCTCGACCCTCGTAGTGAGCAAACGCTCCGGTCTCTCTCTCTCTCTCGACCCTCGCAGTGAGTAGACGTTCCGGTCTCCCTCTCTCTGACCCTCGCAGTGAGCAGACGCTACGGTCTCTCTCTCTCGACCCTCGCAGTGAGCAGACGCTCCGGTCTCCCTCTCTCTCGACCCTCGCAGTGAGCAGACACTCCGGTCTCCCTCTCTCGACCCTCGCAGTGAGCAGATGTTCCGGTCTCTCTCTCTCGACCCTCGCAGTGAGCAGACGTTCCGGTCTCTCTCTCTCTGACCCTCGCAGTGAGCAGACGCTCCGGTCTCCCTCTCTCTCGACCCTCGCAGTGAGCAGACGTTCCGGTCTCTCTCGACCCTCGCAGTGAGTAGACGTTCCGGTCTCTCTCTCTCTCTCGACCCTCGCAGTGAGCAGACGTTCCGGTCTCTCTCTCTCGACCCTCACAGTGAGCAGACGCTCCGGTCTCTCTCTCCGACCCTCGCAGTGAGCAGACGCTCCGGTGTCTCTCTCTCGACCCTTGCAGTGAGCAAACGCTCCGGTCTCTCTCTCTCGACCCTCGCAGTGAGCAGACGTTCCGGTCTCTCTCTCTCTCGACCCTCGTAGTGAGCAAACGCTCCGGTCTCTCTCTCTCTCTCTCGACCCTCGCAGTGAGCAGACGTTCCGGTCTCTCTCTCTCGACCCTCGCAGTGAGCAGACGTTCCGGTCTCTCTCTCTCTCGACCCTCGCAGTGAGCAGACGCTCCGGTCTCTCTCTCTCGACCCTCGCAGTGAGCAGACGCTCCGGTCTCTCTCTCTCGACCCTCGCAGTGAGCAGACGTTCCGGTCTCTCTCTCTCGACCCTCGCAGTGAGCAGACGTTCCGGTCTCTCTCTCTCTCGACCCTCGCAGTGAGCAGACGCTCTGGTCTCTCCTCTCTCGACCCTCGCAGTGAGCAGACGCTCCGGTCTCTCTCTCTCTCGACCCTCGCAGTGAGCAGACGCTCCGCTCTCTCTCTCTCGACCCTCGCAGTGAGCAGACGTTCCGGTCTCTCTCTCTCTCGACCCTCGCAGTGAGCAGACGCTCCGGTCTCTCTCTCTCTCGACCCTCGCAGTGAGCAGACGCTCCGGTCTCTCTCTCTCGACCCTCGCAGTGAGCAGACGCTCCGGTCTCTCTCTCTCTCGACCCTCGTAGTGAGCAGACGCTCCGGTCTCTCTCTCTCGACCCTCGCAGTGAGCAGACGCACCGGTCTCTCTCTCTCGACCCTCGCAGCGAGCAGACGCTCCGGTCTCTCCCTCTCTCGACCCTCGCAGAGAGCAGACGCTCCGCTCTCTCTCTCTCGACCCTCGCAGTGAGCAGACGTTCCGGTCTCTCCCTCTCTCGACCCTCGCAGAGAGCAGACGCTCCGCTCTCTCTCTCTCGACCCTCGCAGTGAGCAGACGCACCGGTCTCTCTCTCTCGACCCACGCAGTGAGTAAACGCTCCGGTCTCTCTCTCTCTCGACCCTCGTAGTGAGCAGACGCTCCGGTCTCTCTCTCTCGACCCTCGCAGTGAGCAAACGCTCCGGTCTCTCTCTCTCGACCCTCGCAGTGAGCAGACGTTCCGGTCTCTCTCTCTCTCGACCCTCGCAGTGAGCAGACGTTCCGGTCTCTCTCTCTCTCGACCCTCGCAGTGAGCAAACGCTCCGGTCTCTCTCTCTCGACCCTCGCAGTGAGCAGACGTTCCGGTCTCCCTCTCTCTCGACTCTCGTAGTGAGCAAACGCTCCGGTCTCTCTCTCTCTCTCGACCCTCGCAGTGAGCAGACGCTCCGGTCTCTCTCTCTCTCGACCCTCGCAGTGAGCAGACGTTCCGGTCTCTCTCTCTCGACCCTCGCAGTGAGCAGACGTTCCGGTCTCTCTCTCTCTCGACCCTCGCAGTGAGCAAACGCTCCGGTCTCTCTCTCTCTCTGACCCTCGCAGTGAGCAGACCATCCGGTCTCTCTCTCTCGACCCTCGCAGTGAGCAGACGCTCCGGTCTCTCTCTCTCGACCCTCGCAGTGAGCAAACGCTCCTGTCTCTCTCTCTCGACCCTCGCAGTGAGCAAACGCTCCGGTCTCTCTCTCTCTCGACCCTCGTAGTGAGCAAACGCTCCGGTCTCTCTCTCTCGACCCTCGCAGTGAGCAGACGTTCCGGTCTCTCTCTCGACCCTCGTAGTGAGCAAACGCTCCGGTCTCTCTCTCTCTCTCGACCCTCGCAGTGAGTAGACGTTCCGGTCTCCCTCTCTCTGACCCTCGCAGTGAGCAGACGCTACGGTCTCTCTCTCTCGACCCTCGCAGTGAGCAAACGTTCCGGTCTCTCTCTCTCTGACCCTCGCAGTGAGCAGACACTCCGGTCTCCCTCTCTCGACCCTCGCAGTGAGCAGACGTTCCGGTCTCTCTCTCTCTCGACCCTCGCAGTGAGCAGACGTTCCGGTCTCTCTCTCTCTCGACCCTCGCAGTGAGCAAACGCTCCGGTCTCTCTCTCTCTCGACCCTCGCAGTGAGCAGACGTTCCGGTCTCTCTCTCGACCCTCGTAGTGAGCAAACGCTCCGGTCTCTCTCTCTCTCTCGACCCTCGCAGTGAGTAGACGCTCCGGTCTCTCTCTCTCTCGACCCTCGCAGTGAGCAGACGTTCCGGTCTCTCTCTCTCGACCCTCGCAGTGAGCAGACGCTCCGGTCTCTCTCTCTCGACCCTCGCAGTGAGCAAACGCTCCTGTCTCTCTCTCTCGACCCTCGCAGTGAGCAAACGCTCCGGTCTCTCTCTCTCGACCCTCGCAGTGAGCAGACGTTCCGGTCTCTCTCTCTGACCCTCGCAGTGAGCAGACGTTCCGGTCTCTCTCTCTCGACCCTCGCAGTGAGCAGACGCTCCGGTCTCTCTCTCTCAACCCTCGCAGTGAGCAAAAGCTCCTGTCTCTCTCTCTCGACCCTCGCAGTGAGCAAACGCTCCGGTCTCTCTCTCTCGACCCTCGCAGTGAGCAGACGTTCCGGTCTCTCTCTCTGACCCTCGCAGTGAGCAAACGCTCCGGTCTCTCTCTCTCGACCCTCGCAGTGAGCAGACGCTCCGGTCTCTCTCTCTCGACCCTCGCAGTGAGTAGACGTTCCGGTCTCTCTCTCTCTCGACCCTCGCAGTGAGCAGACGTTCCGGTCTCTCTCTCTCTCGACC